>NC_048433.1:10991928-11291928 GCF_004353265.1 Vitis riparia | reverse complement strand
TTTACTTTTCTTTTATTTATTTAATTATTTAATAGAAAATTGTTTAAATTGCTTTGACTTTAAATATGTATTGGTTGCCTTATTAAATCATCGAATTATGTAATTTAGTTTTTCTTTTTTTTCTTTTTCTTTTCTTTTTAATCTTCTTTTATTTTATTTATCAATCTCATGATTTTCATTAGTTTTTATTTATTTATTTTGTTTTGCATGAGGAAACGATTACATATTTGGGAATGGGGAATCAAGGTCAGATTTTTTTAAGGAAAAAAAAGGTCAATGGGCTATATATATTTTTTTTGGAATGAAAAATCAGGATGGGAAGAAGAGTGTCTTTTAAAGGCATCTACTGATTTGGGAAAGCTGGAGGAAATCTACAAGGAAGGTCCACATGCAACCACCATTGGAAAGTGATGCGGGAGGACTTAAAAATGGATAGCACATATTCACCATGAGGGTAGAGGGTGATTCAGTTGCACATGGAAGAGGGATCTCCAGCGTTCTGGTGAATGAATCAAGCCAGTTTTTGGGAAAAGTATAAGGGACATTTGGGAGAACATCATGCACATGAATGAAGGGAATAGTGAGCGTTACATGAAAAAGAAGACTTACCATTCCAAAGAGGGGATCAACGGATGGAGGGATAAAACAGGAAGATGAAGCAAATAATAAGAGAAGAAATTTTTTTTTGGAGCAGGTGAAGTGGGTTCGAGTTCGGCCGCACCATTAGAAGAGGGAAAGGTAGCAGGTTAGCGAGTTTTCTTTGGGGAGGGGAGCACTTTCAGAGAGGACGTTGCGTTCTCAAATAGTGAACTCTTGAAGCCGATTTTTATCTTTGGGCTTCGGCTATGGGTCGTGATAGGAACCTTCGTCGGAGCCGTCATTGTGATTATTTTATTCTCGCTGTCCCTCTATATCACTTCTCGTCGTCGGCAATCTCCTAGTTCGGGCAAGCTTGGTGCAGGCGAGTTTACACTAGTGGTGTCAAAGGAGATTCAAGGGACCATTCACGAAGCTGCTCCTGACCACCAACTGGTGCTGTCTCCCATCCCGGAGATCCAGATCGACATTGGAAAATCAAAGCACCGCATGGTGTTCTTTGATGGGCTATCATTGCGGGCGAGCGCAGAGAGTCGGGCGACGAGCGTGACTGAAACAGCATCATTGGAAGTAAGCCATCGGAGGTGTCACGCCTCGGGAGAGTACGGTAGTACACGTTGAGAGAGCTTGAAGCGGCGACGAACAGTTTGGTTGATGAAAATGTGATAAGGGAAGGAGGTTATGGTATTATGTATAGAGGTGTGCTGGCTGATAACACGAGAGTGGTTGTGAAGAACTCGTCGAATAACAGAGACAACACGCTATCAAAAGGGGATTTTTCTCCACTAACGTGTATTGCTTTGGGGATTGTGCAAGCATCTGTAGCCATCATACCATACATCTTGGACCCATTATTGAAAAGCCTACTAGCACTTTTGGTGGAAAGTGACTCACGTGTTTTTGAAAAAGGTAAATTAATTCTTTCTATTTCAGTTTTGATTCATGAATATCCAGTCCAATTCATAATTGTTTTAGAATTTTAGTTATTTAATTTAATTATTTCCAATATCAAATATTGATGTTGTCAATTTGTTAAATTTAATTTTAAATTATTCTCATTTAGCCTATATATCTTAAAATTTTATTTTATTTATTTTTCTAGTTTAATTAATCTTATGTGGTTATATGCATGTTTGCAGTCACTAAATTTAGTTTTGATTGATTCTGTTTAGCTTAAAAGTTTTGAGGTTTTTTAGTTGTTAATTTTGAATACCTAGGTCAGTGTGTGCATTTCATAAAATCATTTACTATTAACTTTGAGTATCCATATTAATTTATATTGCTCCTTAAATTATTAGTTTTTAGTTTTGGCTGATTCATAAATTTGTGTTGTCCTTAAAATTATTAATTTTTATTTTGATCAATCCATGTTGATTTTCATTTTTCTCAGAATTCTTAATCGTTAATTTCAAAGATCCATGTTAATTTATATTCGTCTCTAAGTAGTAATTGATTCTTGAATATCTATGCCTTTATTATTGTCCTTTAAATTATTATATGTTGTTTTGGCAATCTAGATTTCGGTATCCATCTAATAGTGTAACGACATGATATACTTGAGAATTCTTGATTGATTAATTTGTTGGTTTCGAGTTTTGATTTTTATTGAGAACTTTAACTAAATAAATTAATTATTATCTACTCGATTCTAAGTTTCTATTTTTAATGGATTGAGTTTAAATTTCTGAATTATTTAATTGTACGGATTACCATTGTATGGATTCCAAGTTTTGATTTTTCTAGGTTACGTTTTTTAGGATTATAGGTTACTATTCTTATTAGACCATTTGATTAAATCCATGTTTTAATTTTTTTTTTAACTTCAATCTTGATTGATCCGTAACTTTAAGTGGTCTTTAAAATTGTTAATTTTTATTGATCCATGTTGATTTTTATTTTTCCTAGAATCCTTAGTCGTTAATTTTAAAATTCCATGTTAATTAATATTCATCTCTAAGTAATAAGTTATTGATTTTTTGATGATCCATGCCATTATATGTTGTTTTTGTGATCTCGACGATGTTTATTATTTATTTGAAACTAAGTTGACAATTTGTGATAATCCCGTATAATTAGTTTCATTTTAAAACTCATTTATAAGCTATTGATTGATTTATCTTAAGTTTAAATGCATTTAAAGTTCCAACGGTTAGGTCTTGATCGATATCTAATGATCTTGTTTAAGGCCATTGGAAAATCATGAAAATTAGCCTCTACCCTCACCTTTATCATTTCGTTGATTACTAAAAAAATTTTATTTTGTGATTTCGTTTTATTTTTGTTTTGTTTAGTATTTTGTTTCTTATGTTCTATTGTTTTTCAAATTAATTTATTTTATTTTTAAAACAAAATACTTTTCTCAAAAGATCCCTTTGAAAATTCTATTTTAAAAAATAATTCATTTAGAGTCTTTAGAATCAAAATCTCATTTTTTTAAATAACATGCAACCATGTCTTGATCGTTTCACATCTTTCTCGGTTTTCAATGAAAATTTTGGTTTTGATTAAGACATAAATCCAAGCTTATGATCCTAAATACATGGGATAATTCTAGGCTAGATTCGTGTATATCAATTAGGGGAATTGGTGAAACCCCTACATAAAAGAATCTTTTTAAAACTCATTTTTGCTACAACCTTTGATACTTGTTGTAATCATATCTATATATTTTTGGGAATTCTATACAAGATGTGTGTGATAATCGATGATTTCTTATACTTTGATCATTTTTGCTATGCTAATTAGATAACAAGCATGCTAGGATTTCTGTATTTTATTATACATTATTTGATCCTTGGTCTTGTGGAAGCGCATTACAAAGTTATCTATGCTATCCAGGTACGCCCCTCAACACCCACCTTTTAAATTCTGTGAATATGCTTGTCATTGTGAACTGCACCCATGTTTGATAGTGCTTAGGTGTCTTGACATAAATGTTTCATTTTTCGATTATTTTTTATAAAGTGCATGTTGGTTGATATACCATTTGAACTAACTTTAATGTCTTGTGATAGTGCTTCAGAAGCAGTCCGGGTATGCACCCTAAATCTTCTTTATGATTGTGATTGGTTTTATTATTAGTCATGCTATATTTTTTTGAAATCACCTAGCCTACCTAGGTATCAATAATCAATTGAATTAATTGCCACATTTCCTTCAACTTAGTTAGTAGAGACCTTTGTAGGGCTTAGAGGGGTGCTACCTTTTAGAGGTACCTTCCCAATAGGTAACCTGATCCCCGGACCTAGACTCGGATTTTTCAAAGACATGCTTTTCCAAAAATGATGGAGTCACTTCTTTAGGGTTTTCTTTCTTGTTTTATTTTCCCTTTTAAAATAAAATAAGTGGCAATTCCGACTTTTCCAAAACTAAATTTTCACCAAATAAAAGCGAGTCTTGCTGATCAAGTGGGGGCGCACGTGAAAAATGCGGGTCCAAAATGTGGTCGATTGGATTTTAGAATTATTGATTCACTTGGAGAAAGGTCTCAACTATATATGAAAAAAAAAATGTTCTACTTTTGATCTTTGATTCAATTTGAAGGACAAATAGGAATTGAGATTTTGGCTTCCAAGTTCTTTAACATTAACAGACATGTTATGCTCCAGTAGTAAAAAGGAAGGATGTCTATGGAAACGCTAGATACCAGTACTTTTATTTTTCACAGACAATGGATCAAATGGAACTCAAGGCAAGGTAAGACCCTTCTTTATTTGAGAGTGTAATCCACAACGTTGTACCCCAAAAGTAATTGCAAAGTGGAGTGAGATGAAAAAAATTATGTGATAAAAATAAATAAATGCAAAACAATTCTCCTCCACACTCTGCCAGTGTATTTAATATACAATGGTTTCAATTCTATATATAATAAAAATGACCTCTCAATTTTGTTTGTGAAAGTGGAAAGTGAAAATGTGGTATTCATGTTTTAAGATTAAGTATTTTCTTGTTAATGGAGATGATGCTTGTCATCTGGGTGTCTTGATAGTTGTCAACTTCTGGTTGATGTTTAGTTGCTCCTAAAATTAATACTTTACTTAATCTTTGATTTAGATTTAACTATTATTGATTTTTCTATTCTCGAGTTTTCCAATCAGTACAAATTTGAATGCACTTGCATTTTGCTATTCTAAATGCTTGGGATCAAGGTTTGGGCCTCTTCTACACATATCTAATACCAAAAATTATGTGGCCTTATAGTTGTTTACAACGATGCTTGCACTTCAAGTAGGCTCTTATACTTTGTCGTTCTAACTAGTTGCATTTTCAAAAAATGAACTTAATCCCAATGTTTTACGTTGTTCATGTTGGTTAACATTATACTAGTTGTATTTCTAAATAGTTTGTACTTATGAACTCTTTCATAAATTTACCTTTGTTGCTTATCCAATATCAACCAATTGGATGGAGAAAATTCACATTTATACTTTCTTATTTAGAAAAATTGCTTAATTTTTTGCATTTTAGTTGGATATTACAATAAAGAATTTTTTTTATCAAGGTGAAAGAAATATAACTAGGCTTGAACAAAGAAAAAGAAAAAAACAAAAGTCGCACTTGACAACATTTATAAAGGTTATAAACACTTGCCTACAAAATGAATTGCATGTGAAAAAGAAATGCCAAACCACAATTTTATTGAAGTTAGAAAGCAAGATGAAGTTGTACTATTTCTTCTAATTAAATAAGAAGCATCATACAACAACATTATGTTCAACTAAAAATCATTCCCATATAAAAAGTATCATCGTACAATACTGCATTAATGAAAAATGACACAAAGTAATCTCTTATTTCTACATGAATGCATATATAATATGGATAAGAAAAAGTATGCTTATAAACTTAAAATGACCTTTGAAACAATAAACGTTAAACATCCGATGAAGAAGATGCATTGGTATTCAAAGCAAGAATCTGTTGAAATGGAGGTAACATCCCAAGGTCCAATCAATTCAGTGGTGTGTATTCAATCTCCTCAGAATTCTCTTGAGCTCTGAAATCTCCTTGACACTTTCTAATTCTTTCCAACTCCATTGCAACTTCCATCATTGTAGGCCTTTTCTTCCCATTCAAGTTTATGCACCGTCTTGCAAGAAAAGCAATTGCATTAATCTCTTCTTTTTTACTTTCTTTTACAACTTGAGCGTCAAGAAGATCTAATAAACGATCTTCGTTCATGGATAATATGAAATATGAGGCTAAACTTTTCCCTTCTTCTGATGCAGTTGACAAGATTGGTTTTTTCCCAGTTAAAAGCTCAATAAGAACTATTCCAAAGCTGTAGACATCACTTTTTTCAGTAAATTGGCTTGATTGGAAGTACTCTGGATCCAAGTATCCAAAAGTACCTTGTACTTGAGTGGTCAAATGTGTTTGATCAATGGTAACAAATTTTGAAATTCCAAAGTCTGCCACTTTTGCTCGATATTTATCATCTAAAAGTATGTTAGTTGATTTGATATCTCGATGATAGATTGGTATAGAAGCTGCTGAATGCAAGTAAGAAAGAGCTCCAGCAACTTCAGTAGCAATTCGAAGACGCATTTCCCATGTAATTGGGAACTCTTCATTTTGGCCATGGATATGTTCAGAAAGGGTTCCATTAGGAATGAACTCATAGACCAACAAAGGCACTTCTGTCTCCAAACAACATCCTAATAGCTTAACCACATTTCTGTGATTAATTTGGCATAGAATGACAACCTCATTAATGAATAGTTCAAGTTTGCTATCACTCATTATCTTCAACTTTTTAACTGCAACAATTCTTCCATCCATCAACATTCCTTTGTAAACAGTACCTTGGCCTCCTTGTCCAATAACCCGATTTTCATTATAACGATCAGTGGCTTTCTCCAACTCTTTGGAAGTAAATAATTTGGTTTTATCAATATTTCCTTCACTTGAAGATAATTGTTGTTCCAAGAGTAAACCACCATTTCTATTGAAGCATTTCTCTTTGTACTTAATTTTCTTTCTCCTTTTTAGTACTATGTACAACCACCATGCACAGAGTACCAGAAGTAATGTTCCAAAAGCTCCTATTGCTATGACTGCACAACTCACAAAAAAGGAAAATTGTTACTGTCTAGCAAGCTAAAAATATACTAGTTGAATTCAAAATATGCTACTAATTAAACTTTATATCACCCCCTTACCACATCTATGAACCCTAGATTTCCAAGTTGAGAAATGTGGTCTTATTGTAGGTTAATTAAAATTTATAGAACAAATTCCTTTTTCCATAGAATATAGTAAACCTATATTCTTATAGAAATAGGTTAAGTTTGACTAAACTATCTAAAGTTGGGTAAGTTTTCTTTTCTCTTAATTATTTTCTCTTTTTTTTGCTTTTGCCAATATTAATCCTGTTATGAAGTGTCCAAAATTCCTAATTAGTATAGATTCCTTTTTTTTTTTTGTAAAGAATATTATATAGAATATTTCTAGGTTGATATATTATTATAATATTAGATTTTCTTCTAGAATAAAGAAGGTTGTTGGAAATATCTCCATAAATATTCTAGGTCATGAAGGAAAAAAGTTATGAGATAGATATGGGCTTTTGAAGACTATATGAGGTGGATAGAGATGTGAGGAAGAACGGGAGGTACTCGGTGGAGTGAGAGAGCTTGTAGTAGGGTAGGGATACGAAGAGTGGGGAAACATGGGATGTTTCGAGAACCCAACAATTGTATCTGGTTATGTCCTTTGTAATGTTTTGGTTCTATCCTTTATAATGTTCTCTATTGTACAGTGGAATGATCCTCTCTCATCCGTGGGCGTAGGCATGGTTGGTCGAACCATGTTAAAACCTCGTGTGCCATATGTGTTACTGTTTATCTTTGTGTTCTTGATTAACAATGTTTGCATGAAAGCTTCCGCCGTCGTAAAAAATCCAAAATTGATAAAATAGTTGATCTTAGGGTACTGGTATTTCACTTGTTCCTTTTGTAAAAGAAACACCACTATTGATACTACAATTGTCATTTTTGCTTCTATATCCTTATGGGAATACTACATCTATAATTCTGTGTAGGTTCTCTTTCAAACTTGGTTATTGGATTCTATGTGCTATCATTTATAGAACATAAGGTGAGTGCGAAATGGTTGGTCTAAGTTCAAACTTGACTTGAAAATCATAGGTTGATCCAGTCTTTTGGCCCAGCTCAAGCTAACCACTCAAGGATTGAAAATATTTGATTTGTCAAAATTAGAAACTTGCCAAAAGGAGGATAAAAGGTTATGGTTTAGATTTTGCCAACCTTGGGGTTAAGGTTTAAACTTTGGTTGTACTGAATTGAGCTTGTGAGCCAAAAGATTGCGGTTAACATGGTGAATTTGCACACATGACTAAAGTTTCAAATCTTTGACTCAACTTATATAAGGAATTTTACAATAGAGCTTTTGTATTGAGAAACTAAAAAACATTTGTCATAAGCTTTAAGCTATGTCTCATTCCTAGAAATTTTAAGGAAAAGAAAATATAACATTTTTTCTTTTATTCACGTTTCTTGTATAAAAAAAAGGCCCAAACAAAAAATTTAATTGTAGAGGATTGCACTTTGTTTGAACTTTTCTCATTTTTATAAAAATAAGAAGGCAATATTTTTTAGTACTTTTTCTCTATCAATCATTTCCTTTTTTCCTCACTTCTTTTGGGGTAGCATTAGATATGAAGAAAAAAAATTATTTTCCTTCCTTTACTACTTTCCATGAATGAAATATATCCTTATATCAAAAAAAATATTTTTAATATAATTTTTAACAAAATTTGTGAAAGTATAAAGTAATAATTTCATCTATGTTGGGAAGTATTTTTGAAAGCATTCATAAAAATTAGTTTTGAAAAACTATCCTTGAAAACTGCTTTTTGTAGAATAAAAGTTCTTGAAATGGTCTTCACCTATTTTTTTTTTTTAATGTTTTTAAGTACTCTTTTAAAATAACTTTTATACGTAGTACTTTATTTTCAATCATTCTCCATATTTTGTATAATTATTTGTTTAAACGGCCTTCAAAAAACAAGTAGGAATAATTAAAAGTAATTAAAATATATTTTTAAAAAACACTATGTTTTATGGTTGTCCAAAATGATTTCCTATTTTTTTTGTTATTAAAAGTAGCAAACTATTTTTTTAAATAGCTTCCAAACATAACCTTTAATTATTATTATTTTTTAAAAATAGAAAGCTTGCTATTTTGTGTATGTTAAATAACTCATTAAATAATAATACTTGTCTTCTTTTAATTTTCAATCAGTTAGTCAAAGTATTTTTATTTTTTTTCCCTTTCAATCTTGTAGACCCATGGTTAAGTTAATCTTAATTTAATTCTCTTTTTGATACATTTCCCCCTTTTTTTTTAACATAAAAAATAATGATATCTTCTATATAAGTTATATAGAAACTCTTATATAAAAAAAAGTATGAATTTGTTTTGCTACTTAATTTTAAATAGAACTTAAAACTAAATAGTATTTAATAGTGTTAAGTAGTAGGTTATTTATTTTTATAACATTTTATTTATATTAAGCATTAAAATATAAAGAAAAACTAATATGTTACTTTTTTCATTAAAAAAAAAAGTCAAATATTTTGACTTTTTTATTCAGTAAAAATTTTATAATAAGTCATCAAAAAGTAAATAAATCAAACAACTTAAAATCTAAAAGCAAATTTACTTTCAACAAAAAGCTAAAAAAATAAACACCCTCTTACTTTATGTTTTCAAATAATTATTTTAAATTTTAAAATTTTGAATCATTAATTTTTTTAATAAAATACTTCAATAACACCTTAATAATAAATAATGAAAAATATGGTTTAAAATTTAATTAATGATTCTAGTCGTACTTATGGCAAAATTTCAAAACTATGGCTCATAGATATCCTATGATATATTGTATGGACTCTAAAATTGGAAAAAAAATTTCTCTAATTTCTACTTGTAAGAATAGAGGAAAGAGAGAAAAAGATAGAAGATGGGAACATACCTGGTAACACCTTAGCTCTTACTAATATATATCTTGTATAAGTTGCATTCCGGGTTATGCCTTCATGTTCAAATTAAGAAATGATTCAACAACCTTAGCTCTTAATCTATCAAGTGATTAAAAAACAATTAAATAGAAAGAACTACTCAGATAAAAAAATAGGAAAGTTATGTTTAAGAGAGCATGGGAGGACTATTTGAAAACAAAAAGCTTACTTTTACAAATTTATCAAAATAATATTCTCTTCACTTCAATGGAAGAAAGTAGACTCTTTCCCATCTTTTATTAAATCTCATAATTACCCTTACTAAAAATATCTTATTTCTTTTAGAAATGAAATTTTATATTTCCAAGACCCCTCTTAGGCTCTTTCACTAAAGAATAAGAAGTAAGGTGGCGTTTGTTTTTTTACTTAATTTTAAATAGAAAATTAATGCTTAATAGTGTTAAATATTAAGTTGTTTGTTTTTATAGTATTTTATTTCTATTAAGTATTAAAAAGTAAAGAAAAACCAATATATTATTTTTTCTATTTAAAAAAAGCTACATATATTGACTTTTTCTATTTAGTAAAAAGTTTATAATAAGTTATGAAAAAGTAGAAAAACAAACAACCTAAATTCTGAAAACAAATTACTTTCAGTAAAAAGCCAAAAAAACAAACACCACCTAAGTCTCGACCTCGGTAATAACACGTACGAGAAGAAACACTTTTTATAAGATGTAATAAAAAAAAAAATGTTATACCCTTTAAATATTCCTTATTGATGTCATAACACTTTTAAAAATGTTACGATTTTGGAATACATTGGAAAAATGGGTATGAAAAAAATTATAAAAATTTGATTTTTATTTGTATAGAAATGAAGAACATTGTTTAAAATGAATGAGAATGTAAGTGAAAAAGAAATTAGATTTGAAGGGAGAAGAAAGAACATGAAGGAAAGATTGGCCTTTGACCAATTCCTTTATCCCTCATTTTTTTTTTCATAATATTTTAAATTATTTTTACAAATATTAATAATTTAAAAGGGTATTTGATGTATATATATATATATATATTTAGGATTTTTATTTTTATAATTTTTTTTAAAAAATAATTTAACTTTCAAAAATTTCAAAGTATGAAATTTTATTTATAAAAGAAATATAAAATATTTTCATTGAGGGAAATTTTGGTGTTTTATTTTTTAATTTATTTGTAAAGAATCTTATTTTAATAAGATTGCAAAAGTGAGACTTTAAAAAATAAAATAAAATAAAATAAAACTCTCTTGTTCTCCTAAACATAATTTTTCCAAAAAAATTACGGATTTCCTCCTCTCAATAATAGAATATACATAGCATCGTTCATAAATATATCCATATACATAAAATCAAATAAATTGGCACTCCTCTGTAGATTGTGTACCTTGACATCCTTGGGGAAGATAAGGGTTGCCTTCATATCCCTGGAAACAACCGCAGATGAGACTTGAGCCTTGATTGGTAGATGAACAGACAGTATTATGGCCACAATTGCATGTTGCGTTGTATATCCGCCAGTCCAGCACTGCTGGAACGTATTCCATATCTTTCACCGTATGTGGATCTGGTACATTTGAGATAAACCATTCTTGGTCCACCATGAACGCGTATTTGCATTGTTCTTGCTCATCAGCACTACCATCAGAAGAGGTTCCTAAATTTGCAGTGAAGGACAGGAGGCCTGGAGGGACCTGGGTTTGGCAACACTCCAAGCCATAGCAGCTGGCTTTCTTTGCCGCAGTTGCGTCCTTTTTGCAGAAGGTCTTGCATCCCCCGATTACTGTATCATCCTGCATAATGTAGACCAGGGCGCTGCAACCCACAGCAGTGAATCTAGTGTAGGTGTTGGAGAATGAAAAGGGGCCTCCCTCCCACCACTGCGTGTCATTTGATGGTTTGCCGGAACAATTCTGAGAAAGGAGTACTGGGTTGTTGACCCGGATGGTGCCATCTAATGAAACATTCAGCACCTCCAGATTTACTCCTTTCAGGAAAGGCTTAGGAGGGTCGGTAGAGTTGTTGCAAGTTACTTCGAACCATTCATCGAAGTAGCAACCAGCAGATCCAATTCCGAAGGGGTATGGAATGTCAACGTCTCCACACCTCTCTTGACAACCAGGCTTCGCTTGAGTTGCTGCTAATCCTTTGCTTAGCCATAGTAATAAGGAGATCTGAAGCAGCCATTGAGCGGTACTCATCATTCTTAGGTTGTTTGTTGAATTGAGATTCATACGCAGCAAAGTAAAATATATATCCTCCAAAAAATTTACTCCAAGTATCTCTTACTAGTCAACTGAGGAAATCAAATCTGGTCGTTCTTTCCTATGCTTTTTATTCTTGTACCACATCGCCCAAATAGAGCACCACATAGAATTTGCCGGAGAAAAATGATGAATTCGTCCCGGGACTACACGACGAACAGTGAGTTCGAACAATGTCCTTGTAATTGATGGATGCTTGGTAGCAACTTTCTATGTAGGGAGTCCTTTGCAAGGAAGTGGCGAAGATATTTCCTAGGTTAATACTATCATTAAGAATGCTGATAATTTGGATGCATGCCTAGTCTTTTGATTGACCGACTATTCGGTTGAGATCTTAGAAAGTGATTGGAAATTACGCCCTACAATAGGAATTAATAATAGATATTGGTGTTCATATTTGAATTTACTAATTAAAAAAAATATTAATAAAAATAAATAAAGGAAATAAATAATAAATTTATTAAATTATTATAAGGCTTGATTACAATTTTAAAATTTGCTAATTTGATACATTGTTATGATCGATCCCTTTACATTGTTTATAATGTATTTATATTGTCATTTTATAATTAGTTGAATAGAATGCATTCTATTTTATTTTCTTTTTATGATAGAAAATTTGAAGTATATAATTAAAACGTATATCATTCAATTACAATTATAAGTATTGGTCTTTTTCAAAGCAATGAAAGAAATTTGTATCTATATTTATCAAATATATATGATTGAGATATAAACTTTTTCTAATATAAAATTTTCTATATTTATGATAGAAAATTTGTACACACATTTACCCTTTCCTCCTTTTCTTGTTTCTTTTCTTTTTCCTTCTAAACAATATCACTATTCATATAAAATTTATATTGTTGAAATGATTGTATGAATTCCATTTTTTTATTTTTCTTTTAAATTTAAGACTTAATTATTTTGTAGTTATGACACATATCATAAAATTGGAGCCTACCCTTTTTTTTTCGGGTTTCTAAATGCCCCACTTGCATACTTAGCTTTAATACATTTTTATTAAAGATTGTGATCACATATAATTTCTTTTTATTTAAAATTTAAAAGAGTTAGAAATTTACAAGAGCTAGAAACCTCATTTGAATATGATTATTATTTTAGTTCCCTAAAATTTTAGAAATTTTAAAATTAATTTGGTAAGTTTATATTATATGGAAGATACTACTAGTTTCAGAAAACAGAAATCCATCCATACATGGTGACGAGCACTATACATTGCTTTCAGAAGTAAATTAAACACTTCAATGCATAGCAAATTGAAACCAGACAAACTTATGAAGAACTGAGCGATTGTGCAACAGAGATGCGGATGGAGAAGAAGTTGATGAAGATGTGAAGTTTAGATGAGTTTGTGCCAGCAGAAAAGCTTGGATACTGTGACTAACCTCTTTCAGAAATGGTAGCAGTGTAGCATGCTTGGAGTGAAAAGGCATATGTATTTGCTCGAGGAGCATAATACATTGGCACAGGCATGTTTGAAGGGAGAACAGGCAATGAAGCTTCATAATTAAGGACATTAACTGCTTGCCTTATTGTAGGGCGAAGATTGCAGTCTGGGTAAGCACACCAAAGCCCCACAATCATCAGGCATTCCATTTGTTTCTCATCAAAGTCTGCAAACAGTCTCGGGCCAGCTACTTCAAGAAGCTTTCCTACTCCATAAAGGGTCCAAACCCACTCCACCAATTTGATCTAATTTTCCTTGGCTTTTGGTTCCTGTTATGCCTAAAGATGTAATTAGTTAGGATATTCTTTTCCCTCTAGTCTTGTAGCTCCACATGTACAGTTGGTTAGGACCTGATTGTATATAATGCCTGCCTTGTTATTGTAGAAGACAACTGAGACAAATAATATTAACATTTCTTCTCTCATCTCTCTCTCTATTTCCCTCTGTTTTCATCTCCTTTCTCATCTTGGTATCAGAGCCTCCATGGCTTATTTCAAAGAAACCTCCGAATCACCTTCTGCTAGCACTCTTAATGTGCAAAACCCATTATCTCAGTCAAACAACCTTTCTTTACCAGTAGACACACCCTCTTTTTCTTTCCAGTCTATGAATCAACCTCTCACAATGAAGTTGGATAATGAGAACTACCTCATCTGGAAGAATCAGCTTCTGAATGCCATCATTGCTAACAGACTCGATGATTTCATTGACGGATCTTGACCCTGCCCTCCTCGATTTCTCGATTTGCAACAACAAACCCTCAATCCAGAGTACTCAGTCTGGCAGAGATACAATCGACTTCTGATGAGTTGGTTGTACACATCCTTGTCCGAAGATATAATGGCTCAGATTGTTGGGTATTCAACAGCTGTGGAGATTTGGAATGCCCTTAATCATATTTACTCTGCCTCTTCTATGGCATGGGTTACCGAGCTTCACACCAAGCTTCAAAAGCTCAAGAAAGATGGACTTTCAGCTGGTGAATATATTCAAAGGCTTAAATCCATTTGCAACAGTCTTGCAGCAATAGGAGAACCAAATTCTGAGAAAGACCATCTTATCTATTTGTTTAATGGATTAGATCGTGAGTATAATTCTTTTGTTACCTCCATTCAAAATTGATCTGACCAACCAACTATTGAGCAAATCCATAGCCTATTGCTTAGCTACAACTTCCGACTTGAACAACAGAACTCTGTTTCTCTCCATTCTGCCCAAGTCCATATGGCTCATCTGAATAAGAAACCTTATAAATCAACTCCTCAACCTACATTTAATCATATTCACATTCAACCTAGATACTCTTCTCCACCTTTTAAGCCAACCACTAGTCAATATCAACCTAGCATTTTGGGCAAACCACAACCACAACCACGACAGCCTCAATCTCAATGGAAACCACATTTTTCAATCCAGAATCGAAAGCCTCAGTGCCAAACTTGTGGTAAATTTGGACACATTGCTCTTATTTGCTTCCATCGCACAAATTTTAACTATTCACCTCAACCTTCTCCTAAATCTTTCAATACTATTCTCACCACAAATTCCCAGCTCCCTAATCCTCCAGAATTTTCTTACCCTGCAATGGCTCATCCTGCTGGTACGCATAACACGGTTCCTGATACAAATTGGTACATGGAATCAGGTGCTACACATCACTTTACTCCGAACATCAACATGCTTGACACTATGGCACCATTTAGTGGTTCAGATCGGGTGATAGTTGGGAATGGTAAGCAACTCTGTATCTCACATCTTGGTACTGAAAAACTACCATCCTCATATTCTCCTCTTGTTCTTACATCAGGTCTATCACACTTCAAAAATTTCAAATAATCTTATTAGTGTTAGAAAATTGTGTTATGATAATAAAGTTTTCGTTGAATTTTATGCCACTCATTTTCTTGTCAAGGATCAGGTTTCGAAGAGAGTTCTCCTTCAAGGTCAATTTGATAATGGCTTATACAAAGTTCAGTCATCATGCTCTCCTTCTGTTGTTTCTTTTCCTCCTCAAGTTTTCATAGCCAACACCAAGGATCCAAATCTATGGCACAAGAGAATAGGCCACCCAGCTTTATCTGTTGTTAATCAAATCTTGGATTCTTGTAACATTGCTCAAACACAGAAAATTCGTTTTAATTTTTGTAATTCTTGTCAATTAGCAAAGAGCCACAGGCTTCCTTTTTCTCTGTCTCCATCCATTACAGTAAAACCTTTTGAGTTAATTCATACAGACCTATGGGGTCCTTATCCCATTCGCTCTATTTCTGGTGCTCATTATTTTTTACTTTTCATTGATGATCATACTCGTTTTACTTGGTTTTATTTGCTCAAAACAAAAGATGAAGTATATCCTACTTTTCTCAAGTTTCAAGCTCTCATTGAAAATCAATTTAATACCAAGATTAAGGTTGTCCAATCTGATTGAGGAGGTGAGTTTCGATCTCTCTCCATACTATTTTCAAATTTGGGCATTGTCCATCGTTTATCGTGTCCATACACCTCACAACAAAATGGGCGGGTTGAGCGAAAAAATCGCCATGTGGTTGAAATGGGATTGTCCCTTCTTGCTCACTCAGGTATGCCCTTATCTTATTGGCCTTATGCCTTTCAAACTGCCACTTAACTTATTAATCGTCTCCCTACTCCTGTGCTGCATCGTCAATCCCTTACTTCGCACTCTATCACAAACTCCTAGCTTATACTTATCTTAAGGTCTTTGGTTCCTCTTGTTTTCCATATTTGCGCCCTTATAATACCCATAAACTCCAATACAGGTCACTGGAGTGTGCTTTTCTTGGTTACAGTTCATACCACAAAGGTTATCTATGTCTTGACATTCATTCCAGCAGGGTGTATATTTCTCGCCATGTGATTTTTAATAAAGGTTCTTTTCCATTCAAGAATTTGAAATCTTCTCTCTCTTAGTCTATTTCGTCTTCCTCTTCTTTATCAGTTCCTCTATCCATTCCCTTGCCTCCCCTCTCCCCATCTCCTCCTATGTCTCCATCTATTCCACCTCCTTCTCCACCTTCTCCAAGTGTGGACCTACATGTACCTTATGTGAATACAGATTTACTTACTTCTTCTCGCACTCACGATATTCATCCTATGGTGACCAGGTCTAAGGCTAGTATCTATAAACCTAAGTTGTTGTTGAGTGTCTCCACTGGTTCTCTCACTGAGCTTACTTCATTTCGTCAAGCTATTAAAGATCCTTCATGGAAGCAGGCCATGGAATTGGAATTTGCTGCCCTTCAACACAACAAGACCTGGCATCTGGTTCCTTCACCTTCCTTAGGCAAGGTAATCAGTTGTAAATGGGTCTATAAGCTAAAGCTTCAACCTGATGGCCAAATTGAGAGATACAAGGCCCGCTTAGTAGCTAAGGGTTATCATCAAACTGAAGGTATTGACTACTTCGAAACATTCAGCCCGGTTGTCAAGCCTCCTACTATTTGTATTGTGCTCGGTCTTGCTCTTTCCCAGAATTGGTGTATTAGACATCTGGATGTTCATAATGCCTTCTTACATGGCGACTTAGCTAAAGACTTTTTCAGGGAACAACCGCCTGGATTTTTTGATCCTCTCTATCCTACTCATGTCTGCAAGTTGGATAAGTCTCTCTACGGCCTTAAACAGTCACCTTGGGCTTAGTATACTAAGCTAAGTACTTCTCTGCTACACTTGGGATTTGTTACTTCTAAGAATGACACTTCCTTATTTATTTGTCATTCGTCTCATGGGTTACTTCTTGTTCTTGTCTATGTGGATGATATAATCGTCATTGGGAGCCACTCTCCACAGGTTACTCACCTTATCCAACAGTTGTATCATCAGTTTTCTTTAAAGGATCTTGGTCATTTACACCATTTTCTGGGCTTGGAGGTTCATCACACCCCTATTGGTATTCACCTCAACCAAGCAAAGTATATCACTAATCTCCTTACCCGGGCGGCTATGTTGGATGCCAAGCCATGTCCTACTCCTATGTCCTCCAACACAAATCTCTCTCTTCATGATGGAGTGGCTCTTGAAAATGGTTCAGATTATCGAAGTTTTGTTGGTGCCCTTTAGTATTGTGCTATGACACACCTAGATATAGCTTTTGTAGTAAATAAAGTGTGTCAATTCATGCATCATCCCTTTGATGTTCACTGGTAGGCTGTTAAGCGTATTCTCCGGTACTTAAAGGGCACATCTCATTTTGATCTCTTCCTACAGCCTTCCTATGACTTCAACATCACTTGCTATACATATGCCGACTGGGCTTCCTGCCCTAATGATAGGCGTAGCACCAGTGGCTACTGCCTCTTCCTTGGCTCTAATTTGGTTTCTTAGTCATCTTCCAAACAAAAAGTGGTCTCCCGCACCAGCGCCGAATCAGAGTACCGAGGGGTAGCAAATGGGGCTGCTGAAATTGCTTGGACTAAATCTCTTCTTCGTGAACTTTCCATTACTCCCACTCGACCTCCCCTCATTCTCTGTGACAATATCAGTGCCACATACTTAGCTACCAATCCTATTTTGCATGCTGGCACCAAACATGTGGAAATCGACTATCACTTTGTTCGGGAACGTGTTCTTCAACGCTCTCTCTCTGTGAAATTTACACCTTCTAATAATCAACTTGCTGATTGTATGACTAGGCCTCTTTCCACCCAACGTTTCCTCACTTTACACTCCAAGCTCACTGTTCTTACTAGACCAATGAGCTTGAGGGGGGATGTTAAGCCTAAAGATGTAATTAGTTAGGATATTCTTTTCCCTCTAGTCTTGTAGTTCCACGTGTATAGTTGGTTAGGACCTGATTGTATATAATGTCTGCTCTGTTATTGTAGAAGACAACTGAGACAAATAATATTAACATTTCTCCTCTAATCTCTCTCTCTGTTTCCCTCTGTTTTCATCTCCTTTCTCATCTGTTCCATAGAAAATTTCCAAAGCAACAACTCCAAAACTGTAGACATCAGATTCCTTGCTAGCATTGCCTTTCATAAGATATTCAGGAGCCATGTACCCTATAGTCCTTACCAAAACTGTAGTTTGTGACACTTTCCCATGATCAACAAGCTTAGATAGCCCAAAATCACCAAGCTTCGCGTTGAAATCTGCATCCAGCATCATGTTACTTGATTTTACATCTCTGTGCACACTATATTGTTCTCATTCTTCATGTAGGTAAAGCATCGTTGAGGCCAACCCCGTAGCAATTTTGTACCTCATTGCCCATGTCAATAAGGTTTTTCCTTCAAACAAACAAGAAGCCAAACTATCGTTTGGCATGAAGTCGTATACCAATAGAAGCTCTTTTTTTTTATGGCACCAGCCCATGAGCCGCATCAGGTTTTGAGGCCTCAATCTACTGATGATCTTTACTTTAGATGCATACTCTTTTATCCTTTATTCAAACCCTCTTGAGACCCTCTTATCAACAATGTAGGAGCTCGGATTCCGCAAAAAACCTTTATAAACCCCACCAAACCCTCCTTCTCCAAGCTTCTCTGCCTCTGCAAAGTACCTTTTCCAAAATCGTCAACCTTGGACAGGTCAAAATCATGATCTTCTACCCCTTTCTCATTTATCTTTTTATTCCACAAGCAAAAGTAGACCAATCCCAAACCGGCCAGCAAAGCACAAACACTAATACTCAATCCCACCACTACTAGTCCTGTCTTCTTTCCTTGGTTTTCCTCTGCACTATCAGAGATTTGTAAATCTAATGAACTGAAATTCCACGAGTAAATGATGTTTATCTCGTACAAATCTCCTATTGCACTTGAGAAGCTACTAGTAATGAATTCGGGCAAGTAATTGCTCAGATTAACTTTGTAATAGAGGCTTTGTGGAGTGGTGTTAACATACAACTCATTAGTACAAAAGATAACACTCAGATTTTTGGAACTAGAAGCATAATTGAGGAACATGATTTATTTTTCCTTCCAGAATATGACTCAACCATGTCATGTTTTCCACAGATTTCATGAAGTTAATATTGAAAGTGTAAATCTGAAAAAGTGTTTTAGCGAATTCGGCTAATTTTTTACAAAATTCAAAATAATTTTTATTTTTATTTTATTTTATTCTATTAGTCTTATATTTTTTGGGAAGAGTCTTATTGGGATTGTGCTAGTGGAGTCCCATTCCACTTATAAGTAGAATTTCGTTCCACTTTCAGTCCTATTCCACTTGCAAGTAGAGTCCTATTGGGACTGTGTTAGTGGCTTATAAAAGCAAGTCACCCCACACTCTCTATATACAAATACCAATTTCTCTGCAATTGATGTAGTAAACTTGGGACAAATTTTGTCTGACCCAAAACCAAAAGATGGTTCTCATTTGTTACCAACCTGGGAAATTAGAAATAAACAAGTTAGGCATACTATTCTGAGTACCCTTTCTAAAGAACTTTTTGATATTTATTGTCAATTTAAATTTTCAAAAGAAATTTGGGATGCAATGAATAAAAAATATATTTTGGAATAATGCAGTAACTTAGTAATACACCATTGGGAATTTTAGAAATTTTTAAAGGGGCTAGTTATTTAGTAGAGACTCTTCTAGAGTCTTGGAAAAACTACAAAAATAACATGAAATAGAAACGGATGTCCCTAGAGGATGTCATAATCCATATTAGGATTAAGGAACAAAACCGATATAGGGACAATGTTGAAAAAGCTAAGGAATTGTCTTCTAAGGCTAATGTAGTAGAAGAAAAACCTAAACCCAAAAACAATAGGTCCAGAAATAAAAAATCTAGGACCAAGCCCAATGCATCAAATAAGGTCCAGATCCCAACTATTAAATAACGGGGTAACTGCTTTGTTTGTGGCAAGTCTAGACACTATGCAGCTCAATGTCGCCATAGGAAAAGAACTAAAAAGTCCAATTCAAAGGAAAGTCTGGCAGAGACAGAGGTGATCATAGTAGTAATCTCCTCTGAAGTGAGCATGGTCACCAATATGAAGGACTAGGTGGTAGACTCTGAGGCTACCAAGCACATCTGTGGAAACATAAGTGCATTTACTTCCTATACCACTCTAAAGGAATGAGAAGAACAAGTATTCATGGGTGATTCTAGATTTACTCTGGTGATTCTAGATCTACTCTAGTGATTAGCAAAGGGAAAGTTTTCCTCAAGCTAACCTCTAGAAAAGTGCTTGCCCTCAGTGATGTTCTTCATGTGCCAAATATTCGTTGAAACTTGATGTCAGCATCTCTACTTGGAAAAGCAGGAGTGAGGATCTTGTTTGACTCTGATAAAATAGTTTTAACCAAGAAGGATGTGTTTGTGGGGAAGAGTTATTGTAATTAAGGTTTATTTATGTTGAATGTTTATGATATTATCAATAATATTGCATATTTCTTCTGCTTACATAGTTGATTCTTGTGATATTTGGCATGGTAAACTAAGATATGTGAATTTTTCATATATGAAGAAAATAGTTTAATTGAGTTTAATCCCTAAACTATCCTTAAAAAAAAACTATGGAAAATGTGAATCCTATGTAGAATCTAAAACCACAATGAATCTTGTAAATCAGTTGAAAGAGAATCAGATCTAGTAAGTTTAATACACAATGACTTAGGAGACCTAAAAAATACAATGATTAGAGGTGGTAAACTATTCTACATAACTTTCATAGATGACTACTCAAGGTATACAAGGGTATATCTTTTGAGAAAAAAAAGATGAAGTAAGAGATGTTTTCATCAAGTACAAAAATGAAGTGGAAAATCGTCTAAGTAAGAAAATTAAAAGTCTTAGAACTGATAGGAAAGGAGAGTATGAGTCCAACCCCTTTAATTCTTTTATTGAAGATCATGAGATCATTCACGAAACTCCCCCTTCTTATTCCCTTGAGTCTAATGGAGTAGCAGAAAGGAAAAATAGGACCCTAAAAGAAATGATGAATGCAATGTTGGTAAGTTCAAGAGCACCCTTAAACTTGTGGGGGAAGCTATCCTATCTGCATGTCATATTCAAAATAAAATACCTTATAAGAAAACTGGTAAAACTCTTTATGAGTTGTGGAAGGGTTATGCACCTAATATAGCATACCTGGAAGTGTGGGGGTGTTTAACTAAAGTTCTTCTCCCTGAACCTAAAAAACAAAAACTAGGTCCTAAAACCTTTAATGCAATGTTCATTAGCTATGTTGAGAATAGTACAACATATAGGTTTCTTATTACTAAGTCAGAAAATAGTCTTGTAGATGTCAATACTATAATAGAAACAAAAAATGCAAAGTTTTTTAAAAACAACTTTCCTATGAAACTAAATGGTGAACAATAAGTTCAGAAAACAAGTATAGACAAGTCTATTGAGCCTTCTGAATTTGAACCTAGAATGAGTAAAAGAGATAGGAAAGAAACAAACCTTGGAGATGGTTTCTACACCTTCCTAATAGATGAGGACCCTAGATCCTACAAAGAAGCTACAACTTCTCCTAATGCACCATTCTGAAATGAGGCCATTAACAGTGAAATAGAATCAATCATGAATAACCATACATGGGAGTTAGTAGATTTACCTCCTGGTGCAAAGACTATTGATTGTAAGTGGATCTTTAAAAGAAAGTTAAAACAAGATGGGTCCATAGAGAAGTATAAAGCTTGTTTAGTTGCCAAAGGCTTTAAACAAAATAAGGATGTAGATTACTTTGACACCTTTGCCCCTGTGACTAGAATAGCATCAATTAGAGTATTGATCGCTCTAGCTTCCATTCATAATTTGGTGATACACCAAATGGATGTCAAGACTGCATTCTTGAATGGGGATTTGGAAGAAGACATTTATATGGATCAACCTGAGGGTTGTGTAGTTTCAGGGAAGGAGAAAAAGGTGTGTAAGTTAATTAAATCACTGTATGGGTTAAAACAAGCTCCCAAATAGTGGCACAACAAGTTTGATCATGTGTTAGTAATTAATGGATATTCCATTAATGATGTTGATAAGTGTATCTACAGCAAGTATGAGGATAACACATGTGTAGTCATCTGCCTTTATGTTAATGACATGCTGATCTTTGGAACTAGCCTAGAGGTTGTGTGTGAGGCCAAGAAATTCCTAGGTTCTAAGTTTGATATGAAATACCTAGGAGAGGCAGAGGTGATTCTAGTAATTAAAATAACTAGAACACCTAATGGTCTTAAACTTTCTCAAGAGCACTATGTTGAAAAGATCCTAAGGAAGTTTGAACACTTTGATTGTAAACTAATGTCAACTCCTTATGGTCCCAGCTCACAGTTGAAGAAAAATGAGGAACATAGTGTTTCCTAAATGGAGTATGCTCAGATCATAGAGAGCCTAATGTATTTAATGAACTGTACTAGACCTGACATTGCTTATGCAGTAGGTAGATTGAGTCAGTACACCTAAAGTCCTAATCAGGACCATTGGACTATTGTTCGTAGAGTCCTTAAATATTTGAGAGGCACCATTAACTATGGTTTGTGCTTTAGTGGATTTCCAAGTGTCCTAAAAGGATTTAGTGATGCAAATTGGATCTCGGATTTAGATGAAATGAAATCTACTAGTGGATATGTTTTCATCCTTAGTGGAAGTGCAGTTTCTGGGAAGTCTGCTAAGCAAACTTGCATTACTCGGTCTACTATGGAGGCTAAGTTTATTGCCTTAGAAAATGCAAGTTCTAAGGCTGAGTGGTTTAGAAACCTCTTAGCAGATATCCTTTTATAGACGAGACCAGTCTCGTTTATGTCTATGTGTTATGATAGCCAAGCTACAATTGCCAAGGCTAAGAGTAAAATATGTAATGGGAAGAACAGACATATACGCTTAAAGCACAATATTGCGCGGCAGCTGCTTGAAACAGGGGTTATATCCTATAATTTGTGAGGTCAAAGATGAATTTGGACAATCCTTTGACTAAACCACTAAATAAGAAACTAGTGGAAGAAACATCGAGGGGGATAGGGCTTATGCCTACTACAGAAGTTAAGAGTGGTGGTAATCTAACCTATTAAAATGGAAATTCCATAAAGTAGGTTCATATGGGTAATAACAAATCACTTGTTGACTTGAGGTGCTCTATCAACTTTAATTGTATGAGAGTCTATCCCTATAGTGTAGATAGAGTGTATTCTGCATTGACTAAGGTTGAGTGTTTACTCTTAATGAATACCATATTCCTTATGGATGGTATGTTTAATGCAGAAGAAACTTGATGGACTCACCTATATGAGAGTGGAGGTGGGGCCGCTTCCTATGAGAACCTAGGCAAATTCTCTAGATCTCTCATGAATATCCAAGCAGGGTGCATGGCCTATTTGTGCCAACCCATTTTGTACAACTCGTAGTGAAGTTGAGAAAACCAATGTGGATAAAAGTCTCTTGAGTTACATCAAGAAACACTAGTTCATAGAAATTTATTTTCACCGTGTTTTGTGATTCAATACTTATTTGTCCTAAGACTGGTTCATAGCCTTTGGGCACCAATATTGATGCATTAGATTCTTTTTTCCTCTTTTTTTTCTTTTATTTTCTTTTCACATCTACACTCTATGGGGGATTGTAGGAAGAGTGTAAGTCTGAAAAAGTGTTTTAGCGAATTTGACTAATTTTAAAAAATTCAAAATAATTTTTATTTTTATTTTTATTTTTATTTTATTTTATTTTATTCTATTAGTTTTATATTTTTTGGGAAGAGTCCTATTAGGATTGTGCTAGTGGAGTCCCATTCCACTTGTAAGTAGAATTCCATTCCACTTTTAGTCCTATTCTGTTTACAAGAAGAGTCCTATTGGGACTATATTATTGGCCTATAAAAGCAGGTCACCCCTCACTCTTTATATACGAATACCAATTTTTCAGAGAGTCTTTCATACAAATTTTTGGAGGAATTTTTTCAAAATCAAGTTGTACACGTCTCACTTACAGAGTGCACTCAAGGCAAGATCTGGTTGTTGAATCCTGGAGGTAGAACACTGGTACCCTAGTGCACCGAGTTTGCCTTTGAGGAAGGTGGATCTATTTCAAGTACAACGCTTGTCACGCCTCAATCGATAAGCTTTTCTTTCTATCCATTCTATTCTTTGTTTGTGTATTTGGACTAGTCTTTTGTTTCCATACCCTTAAACCAACAAGATTTGTAAATCTGATGAACTGAAATTCCACGAGTAAATGATGTTTATCTTGTACAAATCTCATGTTGCACTTGAGAAGCCACTAGTAACGAATTTGGGCAAGTAATTACTCATATTAACTTTGTAATAGAGGCTTTGTGGAGTGGTGTTAACATACAAATCATCAGTGCAAAAGATAACACTTAGATTTTTGGAACTAGAAGCGTAATTGAGGAACATGATTTATTTTTCCTTCCAGAATATGACTCAACCATGTCATGTTTTCCACAAATTTCATGGAGTTAATATTGATACCAACATGATCATGTTTTGGATCCCAAGCATTTGGAAAAGTATCAAACTCCATTGCAAAAAAAAATGATTCCCTGTTGAGTTTAGTGTCTGCTGGTTGTTAGACAGAAGACCCAGGTCGCTGCCTCCTGTCACATCTTAGGGCAGTTGGGTACCGTTTGGAGCAAGAAAGAATGCGAGTCCATCACCATAAGAAAATTTTCTTTGGGAATCAATTCCAAAAGAGAGATTGGTAGAGAAATCAACCAATCTTTTCAAGGCCTTATTCCAAAGGTGAAACGGCTCATGATATGTAGCTCGACACCAACTATCATTCATCATTTTGTCCCACTGGTTTCTAGTGAGGTGGATGGCTTTATCACCAGAATGAGAAGTCTGCCCCTCAAAGTGAATTTAATGACCATTCAGATCAATTGTTAAAACTGAAAGATAATGATGAATTTGCAAAAGGGATCTTTAGAGACAAGAAAAAGGAGACCATGAAGATATGGAGTAAAAGAAGTGTATTTGAATGGAGTTGGGCAATACTAGTGTTGCAGACAGCCATGGTTGGAAGGATGGTTGAGTTTGAGAGTTACAAATTGCTAAATAATTTACAGTAGCAACAGGCTTCCAAAATTGTCTCAAGCCCTTAACAACTTATTTTTTCTAAAAGGGATAATTATATATGGTGTATTGCTTCAGATAATACTAGTAAGTGGCCATGTGCGTGTAAGCCAAGCATGATAGACAAATAATAATTATGAGAAATAAAATTACTAAAATCTATCATTGTGTTCAAAAAATCTGCTTGTACCTTCCCAAAAGTCAATCCAAATAGCAACCAAGTAAAAGTTTTAAAAAAATTCCTTTTAGTCTTCAAAAAGTTTAATAAATATTTTTAGTTTCCAAAAAGTGGATTCATTTTTTAAGATAAATAAAGACACGATTATTATTATTATTATTTTTAAAAAAAAAATCTAACAACAAAGGAGGATGCAAACAAACATCAGAAGGCCAAACTTTTAATCCTTCAATATCAAACAAAACTAGTGTTACAAGAGCCACTTATTATAAGAGAAACCAACTTTAGTTTTGGTTAATCTTGAGCCTTTTTTTATGGATTGCTTGAATTGACAATGCATATATCCTCTTCATAATAGACTACTTCTACAGTGAATTTTACTAACATTATAGAAGAAATCTAAAAAATCAACCCTCTATGGAGCATACCATTATTGCCTTCTTGAAATACAAAATCAATCAAGGTAAGAGAGTGTTTTTTTTCTTTTTCTGTGATCTTTTAGAAGTTTGAAACATTGCACCTATTATGGGACATGGCCTTTTAATTGATATCAATTAAGGTTAAAGTAGCATTGTGAGTTTTATTGACACTGGTAAGTCTTAACATATACATGTATTCATATGATATAATTATTAATACAATTGTGCCTTTGCCATCAATCGTGCCTTTTGCTTTAGTATACTGCCATCTGTTTTTTTTTTTTTTCACTTTAAACTCCCATTTTTCAAATAATTGCTTTTATGTTAGGTGGTAGAGGTACTAGTGACCAAGTCTTGTTCCTAACAAGTGCTGAATACTCCTCGACCATAGCAGCTTTCCAATGATATTTTTATAAAGCTTCTTGAATGGAAGTTGGTTCTTTAGAAGCCATAAAGACTTTAGGTTTGAATATTTCAACCTTGGACTTGGTTCTCATGGAATAAACATTTCTAGATGCATCTGAAATAGGGTAATTAAAGGATGTCATATGTGAAATAGTATTAGTCGAATCAGAAATGGATTGATTAGAACTGGATTGGTCAATAAATGTGTTTGTAATAGAAGAAGTGGAAGGTGATGGTATAAACAAAATGAGGAATGAATGGGAATAAGAGTAGAATAAGAAGTAGGTGTTGGATTAGGAATAAAGGAAGGAGAAGTAATTGACTTGGTTTTGGTGAAGGAAAATGAGTTCTCATTAAATTGAACATCTTTGGATATGTAGGTACAATCTTGAGGATCTAAACACTTGAAACCTTTATGTTTGATATCGTAGCTCAAGAAAGTACATTCTACAGACCGAAATTGGAACTTAAGATTGTTATAGGGTCAAAGGTTTGGAAAACGAGCAACCAAACACTTTTAACATGGAATAACATGGTTGTTGTTTGAATAGAACTTGGAGAGGAATTTGACCACAAAGTACTTATGAAAGCAACCTATTGATAAGAAAAATTGATGTCCTAATAGCTTCATCCCGATATCTTAAAGGTAAAAAGACATGAACTAATAGTGTTAAGGCTATTTCAATGATGTGCCTATGTTTGCATTCAGAAATACCATTTTGTTTATGGGTTCTAGGATAAGCAAATCGATGAATAATGCATTAGGCTCTAGATAATTTGTAAAATATTGGTACTCACCACCCCAATTAGTTTGGATTTTCTTGATAGAAATACCTAGTTGTAACTCTACCTAAGTTTTAAAGTTAATAAATGTTTGGAGGGCATCAGATTTATTTTTGAGTAGGTAAACCCAAATGAAATGAGAGAAGGAATCAATAAAGTGAACATAGTATTTATAGTCATTAGAAGTAAAAAATAGGGAAGATCCCCACAGGTCTGAATGTATGAGTTCTAAAGGTTTAGTGTATCCAATAGAAGAATTAGGAAAATTAAGGATGTTTATGATGCTTTCCTAGACAACAAGCATTATAAAAATTAGGTAAGTCTTTATTGATAGTTGGAATATTACAAAGAGACAAGACTTTTGAATCACTTTAGCATTAGGATGACCTAACCTATTGTGCCAAAGTTGAAAAATATGATCATTTAAAACAGGGAACATGATAAGCAGACGAGGACTTGAGTGACTGAAACTTGAGTTGTCAAAAACATACAGCCCATCAGCTACTTTACCCTGTAGTAAGATAGTTCTTGTGATTTGGTCCTTAACAAAACATTGATTAGAATGGAACTCAAAGAACACATTATTATCATGAGGAAATTTAGAGACACTCAAAAGATTTTTTGAAATGGTGGGACATGAAGAAGCTGTTTTAGAACTAGAAGTTTAGATGACAATTGAGAAGGAAAAGTTGATTGACCAATGTGTTGAATAGCAAGACTATGGAAGCATCTCCCATATGAATTTGGTCATTTCCTACATATGTGTCTCAAATAATGAGATTATTAGGATATGGTGTGCAATGGTTGGTTTCACTACAGTCAGGATACCAACTATTATTTATCACAACATTAGGAGTAGCTACCATAGCAGCCATTTGAGTAGACCTTTGTGGAACTACATTATGCTAAAATTGAACTAGAATAAAGGTTGGACCAAACCTATGGTAGCATTTTCTAGCTATGTGCCTCATTTTACCACACAATTGACATTGTGGCTTCCAATATTGCCTACCACTTCTTCCATCATTGAATACATTTGAACTTCTTCCATTTCCTCAATTTTATTTACTCAAAGGAGGATTGAAATTTGAGATTTATAATTACCCTATCCAATAAAATTGCCTTGAAAACCACATTGTCCTCCATTAAAATTTTTATGTGACTGCTGATTGTTAGAAATCTTCACCATATTCACTTGATTTATTGAATCAAGCCCCTTAGCATGTTTTCCAATCCTGCTTTCTTATACTAACAACAATGGTTCTATCTCTACGACTTTATATGGATCATTTCTTAAATTCATCAAAACAATAAATGTATCATAATCATAAAACAATCCATCAAAGATTGTACCTATATGATATTTGATTGTAAGAACATGTCCAACAGAAGCTAATTGATCAACTAGGGATTTAATCTTTAACAAATAATCATTCATCGATAGATCACTCTTTTTTTGTGTTTTAGAGCTTAGTCTTGAACTGAGATATCTTAGCTTTGGTTTGTGAGGCAAAGAACTCCTCAAGAGCTTTCTAGATTTGATGTGAAGTTTCGCACCTAATCATTCACATGAGCATCACTTTTGTCATTGAAGAGAGTGGCCATGAAAATAGAAGCTAATCTTATTGCTCCCAGTCAAGATACTCCAACTTGATATTTCCTTGAATAGGATCTCCAACCATAAGAAACCTCTCTGGTGGATCTTTATTTTCCATAATGAATTTTTGTAGTTTGTGACCTCGTATTGCAACTCTAACTTGTTGTTTCTAGAGAAGAAAATTGCTATCATCCAATTTGATTGACAACGAGTATGCGAAGACCATTGGAACAAATTTTTCCATGGAAGGAGGGCTTTCTAATGATGAAGAAAACAAATTCGCTCCAACCAATAGAAAGGCTTTAATACCATATCAAAATTGATAAAACAAGTATTTCTTATTAATGATGAAAATAAAGTTTACAACTTAAATAACCTTCTCTATATCTAACTACTCCTTATAGTGTGTAACCATTTGCATAATAGTCACTAAGTAGATAACAAAATTTGTTATCTCTTGACAAAGTCAAGACCCTTCTTTATTTAAAAGAGATTATAAATGAGTCATCTTCTACATCATTATACCCTAAAAGTAATTGCAAAGTGGAGTGTGATGAAAAAATTATGTGACAAAAATAAATAAAAGCAAAAAAATTCTCCTCCACTTTCTGTCAGTGTATTTAATATACAATGGTTTCAATTTTATAAAAAAAAAAAATAAAACTCTCAATTTGTTTATAAAAGTGAAAAGTGAAAAGTGAAAAGTGAAAAGATGATATTCATGATTTAGGATTAGATATTTTCTTGTTAATGGAGATGGATGCTTTTTCATCCAGGTGTCTCAATAGTTGTCAACTTCTGGTTGATGTTTAGTTGCTCCCAAAATTAATACTTTACTTAATACTTGATTTAGATTTAACTATTATTGATTTTGTTATTTTCAAGTTTTCCAATCAATACAAATTTGAATGCACTTGCATTTTGCCATTCTAAATGCTTGGGATCAAGGTTTATGCCTCTTCTACTCATATCTAACCCCAAAAATTATGTGGCCTTATAGTTGTTTATAATGATGCTTCAATAGCACTTTAAGTAGGCTCTTATACTTTGTCGTTCTAACTAGTTGCATTTAAAAAAATGAACTTAATCCCAATGTTTTACCTTTTTCATGACGGTTAACATTATACTAGTTGTATTTCTATATAGTTTGTACTCATGAACTCTTTTGTAAATTTACCTTTGTCACTTGTCCAATATCAATTAATTGGATGGAGAAAATTCACATTTATACTTCTTATTTAGCAAAAATGCTTAATTTTATACATTTTATTTGGATATTTAAAGAAAGAATTTACTTAATCAAGGTGAAAGAAATGTAACTAGGCTTGACCAAAGAAAAAAAAAATCCTACTTGACAACATTTATAAAATTTATGAACACTTGCTCGTAACATGAATTATGAAAAAGAAATGCCAAAGCACAATTTTGTTGAAGTCAGAAGACAAGATGAAATGATATTATTTCTTCTAATTAAATAAGAAGCATCATACAACAACATTATATTCAACTAAAAATCATTACCATTTAAAAAGTATCATTGTACAACACTGCTTTAACAAAAAAATTACACAAAGTAGTAGCTAGAGTAGTCTCATATTTCTACACGAATGCATATATAATATGATAAGAAAAAGTATGCTTATCAACTTAAAATGACCTTTAAAACAATATACGTTAAACATCTGATGAATAAGATGCATTAGTATTAAAGAAAGACCCTGTTGAAGCAAAGATAACATCCCAGGACCCAATCAATTCAATGGTGTCGTATTCAAACTCCTCAAAATTCTCTTGAGCTTTGAAATCTCCTTGAGACTTTCTAATTCTTTCCAACTCCATTGCAATTTCCATCATTGTAGGCCTTTTCTTCCCACTCAAGTTCATGCATCGTCTTGCAAGAAAAGCTATCTCATTGATCTCTTCTTTCCTACCCTCTTTTACAACTCGAGCATCAAGAAGATCAAATAAACGATCTTCTTTCATGGACAATATGAAATATGAGGCTAAACTTTTCCATTAGTCCAATCTAGTTGACAAGATTGGTTTTTTCCCAATTAAAAGCTCAATAAGAACTATTCCAAAATTGTAAACATCACTCTTTTCAGTAAATTGGCTTGATTGTAAGTACTCTGGGTTTAAGTATCCAAAAGTAGCTTGTACTTGGATGGTCAAATGTGTTTGATCAATGGCAACAAATTTTGAAGTTCCAAAGTTTGCCAATTTTGCTTGATATTTATCATCTAAAAGTATGTTAGTTGATTTGATATCTCGATGATAGATTGGTATGGAAGTGGCTGAATGCAAGTAAGAAAGAGCTCCCACAACTTCAGTAGCAATTCGAAGATGTATTTCCTATGTAATCGGGAACTCTTCATTTTGGCCATGGATATGCTCAAAAAGGGTCCATTAGAAATAAACTCATAGATCAACAAAGGTACTTCTATCTCCAAAGAACATCCTAAAAGCTTAACCACATTTCTATGATTAATTGGGATAGAATAACAACCCCATTAATGAATTGTTCAAGTTTCCCATCTACCACTATCTTTAGCTTTTTAACTGCAACAATTCTCCCATTCATCAACATTTCTTTATAAACAGTACCTTGGCCTCCTTGACCAATAACCCGATTTGCATTATAACGATCAATGTCTTTCTCCAACTCTTTGGAAGTGGACAATGTGGTTTTATCAACATTTCCTTCAGTTGAAGATAACTGTTATTCCAAGATTAAACAACCATTTCTTTTAAACATTTCTCTTTGTACTTAATTTTCTTTCTCATTTTCAGTACTTTGTACAACCACCATGCACAAATTACCAGAAGAAATGGTCCAACTCCTACTATTATGCCTACAAAAGTCACAACAACTTAAAATATTACTTTGTCTAGCAAGCTAAAAATATATTACTTGAACTCAAAATATGCTACTAATTGAACTTTATATTAACCCCTCACCACTTCTATGAACTCTATATTTCTAAGTTAAGAAATGTGGTCTTGCTATCGGTAAATTAAAATTTATAGAATAGAATCCTCTTTTCATATAATATAGTAAACATATATTCTTGTAGTAATACGTTAAATTTGATTAAACTATGCAAAGTTGGGTCATTTTTTTTCTTAATTAATTCCTTTTTCTTTTGCTTTTGTCAATATTAATCCATAATTGCAAAAACATTTGATCTTAGGAGTATTGGTATTTCACTTGTTCCTTTTGTAAAAGAAACATCAATGTTGATACTATAACTATCATTTTTTGCTTCTAATTCTATGAAGGTTCTCTTTCAAACTTGGTTATTGGATTCTATGTGCTATCATGAATGGGACATAGGTCAGTGCAAATGATTTGGTTTGAGTTCAAACTTGACGTGAAAATCATCAGTTGATCTGGCCTTTTGACCCAGCTCAAGCCAACCTAGGCAAGGATTGAAAGTATTTGATTTGTCAAAATTAGAAACTTGCCTAAAGGAGGATAAAAGGTTATGGTTTAGATTTTCCCAACCTTGGGGTTAAGGTTTAAACTTTGGTTGTGCTGAATTGAGCTTGTGAGCCAAAAGATTGCGGTTGACATGGTGAATTTGTTAGACATGGCTAAAGTTTCAAATCTTATACTCAACTTTTATAAGGAATTTTAAAATAGAGATTTTGTATTGAGAAACTACAAAATTTTTGTCTAGAGCTTTAACTCTATGTCTCTTCATGATATCTTAAGTTCTATGATATCATAATGTTCTTTGGATTTAAGAAAACCACTATGATTTAGTGAATATATCCAAAGATCAATGGGAGAAAACTTATTTTTATATTGATAATGTCTTGCTAGTTATTACTAGATTTCTATTTACTGCATTAAGTTATGAAATAAAATCTCAAAATTTTATGATAAAATATATAAAAGAGACAATATTATGTGATGGAATAACATATCATATGTGAAGTTATATGAATTGTTACATTGTCTCATAAAGTATATATTTAAAGTTTTTTAGATATTTGATGGATTGAAAGTGTTATGAAAGAGGAACCTTAATGTTGCATGCTTTCCATTTACTTTCAAATTCAATTATGTTGAATGATAGTTAAAAGTCCACTTTTGTTATTTGTTCCTATTAATTGAAGATTATGCAAAGGAACAATATTATGTACATGTATGACAATCTTCTATCAAAGTATGTATTGTGGCATAATATGTCACAAATTATGAATTATGGTTGCGGAATATTATTTTAGAACTTGTGTTTGTCAACTTTATTGCCAGGTTGCTAAAAATAATATATTATGTTGTCACCTCTCTTTCAACAATAAATATTTTATGATCATCAAGGACATAAGGTTAATTTTATTTTTATTTTTTTGGTATATGAGATAATTTAGAAACAAAAGTGTTAAATCAATTGATTATGTGTACAACTTATGATTGAAGACCTAATGATAAAAAAAAAAAGTGCTACAAAGACATTGAATACCACATAGAAATTACGAGTCTTAGGCACATTACGGTATTGGTCTCATGATGATGATTATTTATCAAACACTCTAGAGTTCGATTATATGTTTTTGAAATTTCCTTATATCTGTTTTGTATACATAATTGCATATGGATTAACATTGAAAGGAAAGTCTTTGGCAAAGACATTATAGTGGACTATTATTGTACTTCTCATTTACAGGTCATGTTAGGTGGGAGCTAATTGTGTAGTACATGGAAGTTATTGGAAACACCAGATACCAATGCTAGATCCTCATTTTCTAAGTTTGTTTGTTAGTACCAAGTTGTTGGTTGCAACTACTATTTCATCAAAGTAATATCAAGAATTGATTTACTTTGAATAAAAATCCAAGTAGTATCAAAAGAAAGAAAATTTATCTATGAGTGTTGTACTAAGCAAAGTGAAGCTTCATGAGTCCAAAATAGTTTTGCATGAAATAAGAACAACCAGAATCTAGAACCATGATGCCACCCAAAGTTTCCCAAAATTTCATCATGCATTCACACAAGTTAACAAACTCATACAACTCAAAACCTAAAACACATTAAGGGAAAAAAATATATAAAATTGAGACCTCCAGGTCATCCACAATTGGTTCAATTTCCTTTTCAATGTTAGTCAAGCAAAAAAAAAAAAAAATATGTCATGAATTAGATTTAAACCTTAATACCAAAACAAAAATCACCCTTAACACTTTGAAATAAATATTAGAATTAGTATTAACACCCAAAATCCCACAATTCTTACCTTAACTCTACTTCAAATTCACCAAACTTAAACAGATAATCAAAAAATTAGAAGAAGGAGAAATAAATGAAGAATTAAAATTTGAGAAGCGCTTACCGTCTTTCCAAACTTTGAATGAGATTCAAAGATCTGAAAACTTCAAAAAGAGGATAAGAGGTTTTGAGTTGGTTTGAGACCCTAACCAAGGATATGATGGGTGGGAGTGAGGGGTATCAAGAGAGAAAAGTAAGAGCTCATGTTACATTCCGACTACATTCCCAAAAAACCACACCAACTAGTTAAGCACCGATATAAATGAATACCACATCAAACCTTCCAAAAAACCACATATATCAGTGCATTCTTTGCTACTTCATGAAAATGAAGGCCAAACCGCTCATCAATGGTCTCTTATTTCACTTCTAATTTCAAGAACCACTCAAATATGTGAAATTCCATTATTGATGGGTCTTGATGTTGTTGCTAATGATGATGTGATCTCGTAGAAGACTTAAACATTGGTTGATAATTGATAAAGAGTAGTGAAGGCTTAGGGTTTTCAATGCTCACCATCAGTGTGAGTGTGGAAGCATATGTTCTTGTGGATGTGAAATCATTTGGAGGGAGTGGAAATTTAGGCATATATATTGTTAGAGTTATTTATTTAGTAATATCTAGTAGCTTTATTTAGTTACTATTTAGTTTTATTTGGTTATTATTTTTCTTTCTTATTTAGTTACTATATTAGAATTATTGTATTTAGAATTATTCTATTTCTTTTTTAGGTTTTACTAGGTTTATTTAAAGTCTAATACTATTGTATCTTTTTTTCAAGAGAATTTATAAGGAGAAATCCTAGATTTTCTTTTCTTTTTTTTCTTTCTTTGATTTTTTTTTTTTAATTTCAACATGGTATTAGAGTAAGATTGATCTTTTAATAGGACCTTTCTATTTGTATTCATTTGTTTGTGAAATTCCTTTTTGTCATGTTTGATCGTAAGATATCGTAGTGGGTGATTATTGCACTATTTTTTTTCCTATTTGATCTTGGTATTTGATTTTATATTTGCTTTCTTCAGTTCGTATCTACTATTTTTTTGTTTTTTGGTTATTTGTTGTTCATTCATCATGGCAAGTGAATGAGATGATTCCCTTCAATCTATTCGTGTGATATTGGATGGAAAAAATTATTCGTATTGGAGTTATGTGATGAAAATTTTTCTAAAAGGTAAAAAGATGTGAGGTTATATTATTAGCACTCTACACAAACTTATAAATGAAAACGATGAAAAATATGCAAAATAGTTAGATGTTTAGGTAGTACGCAATTCTAAAATTATTACTTGGATTAATAACTTCATTGAAACTTCAATAAGTACACAGTTGGCAAAATATGAAATTGCCAAGGAAATATGGGAATAGTTGGAAAGATTGTATACACAATCTAATTTTTCAAAACAATATTAGTTAGATATTGATATTTGAGCCCTTGACCAAAAAGACATGAGTATTCAAGAGTTTTATTTCATGATGATTAATTTTTGGGACTAGTTGGCTCTCATGGAATTAATAGAGCTCTGAGCTTTTGCACCTTATATTGCCTGTAGAGAGGAACAATGTCTCATTCAATTTTTTATGGCACTTCATAGTGATTTTGAAGCATTATATGGGATAATTTTGCATCGCAACCCACTTCCCTTTGTTGAATCAATGGTTAGTGAATTGTTGGCTGAGGAGATATGCCTTAAGTTTCAAGTAAGAAAAGGTATTCTTTCTACATCTCATACATTGCTATGGATGAATGTAGCTATTGTAGGCAAAAGGGTTACTAGAAGGCTCAATGTTCAATGATTCCCCTAAGAATAGTGCAACACCAATCTTCTCAACAATCTTAGTAGTGTTAGTTCAATACTAGCCAACAACGTTTTTATAGGCCTCAAAAATCTAATACCACAATAGTTGTTCCTCCATCTAACTTGTTTAGATTTGGACCCACATTATCCTCTAATCCCACAGTAGCTTTCCTTGTTGAACATTTCCAAAAGTTCCTCGATGCACAACCACATGCTATGTCTGCCTCTTTAGGTTTTCTAGCCACTAGTTCTTCAAGTATATCTTCTTTGTTATGGGTCTTAGACTTTGATGCTTCTTACCATATGTCCCCCTATTCCTTATCTTTTGCTTCTTTATCTTCTATGTTTGTCATGACTGCTAATGACACTCTTTTACCCTTAGCTAGTATTAGTTCTGTTATTACACCTTATTTGTCTCTTCCTCATGTCTATCATATTCCTAATCTTACATTGAATCTTGTTTATGTTGTTCAATTATGTGACTCTAGTTACTTAGTTTCTTTTCCTACTACTTTTTGTTTTGTGCAGGATCCTCAATCCCAAAAGTTGATTTGAACAGGCCATAGGAGAGGGGGGTTTATATTCTAAATGAGGTAAAAGTCTCAATAGCTGCAACTTTTAGTCTTGATTTGTCTTTTTTTTTTAGAGTCTTTCTTCATCTAGTTTTTATTTATGACATTCTCAATTAGGACATATTTCAGCTTCTCGTTTAAAGTATTTAGTTTCCCTAGGAGCATTAGGAAATTTGCAAATACAAGATATTTCTGAATGCAATGGTTGTAAACTAGCAAAATTTTCTACCTTACCTTTTAATAGAAGTGTTTCTTCTTCTCCTATCCCATTTGATTTAGTTCATTCTAATGTGTGGGGACCTTCTCCAATTTCCACAAAAGGAGGGTCTTGATATTATGTTTCCTTCATTGATGATTATACTCGTTATTGTTGGGTTTATCTTATGAAACTTCATTATGATTTTTTAAATATTTATGAAGCATTTCAAGTTTATGTCAAAACTTAACATTCTATTGTTATCAAGTGCTTTAGCTGTGATTTGGGTGGGGTATATACTTCCAATGTATTTTGTGAATTACTTACTTCACATGGTCCTTCTTCTTGGTATTTCTCATAACCTTGGAGAAATTCGCAGGCTTAAGAAAGCTTTATACGGTCTCAAACAAGCACCTCGTGCTTGGTGTGTAAATGAAATTTATTGGCTATTTTTCTTTTTCAAAAAAAAAAATGAAGAAGTAAAAGTCAATGGGGATTCATAGTGGTCGTATGCGGAAAATTATGCATTATGAGAATATATGGTGTTTGAATTAAAGAAAAAAGTGGAATTCGATGAAAGTGAGTGGCAGCCATGAGGATTTGGTGCCGTGGAGATCATGTATATATACTTGGTTGAATTAAAAATGATGGGGAAAGATGATTGACGCATGCATTGAGAGGAGAATTGAGGAACCGATGATGTTAAGGAGTTTTTTTGGGAGTGTATATGCAAGCTGCCACCTTGGGAAGAAGACATTCAAATTTTGGGGGAGCGTTCTGGGGTTTTTGGGAGGAATAATGAGATTTTTTTAGTGGAGGTTTTGACAACCACGCACAGCTTGGGGGATGGGGACGGACACAAGAATAGAACCGATATTTTGAATAAAAATGAAGAGACAATACATACTGGAGGAAGGAGGAGAGGTTGCGACTTTAAAAACCTTCTCTGTGCAGATTTTTAAGGCAGGACGATTGGACTGGTAGGAAGTGAAAAAGATTAAGAAAAAAAAAAAACCCATTGGAGAATTGAGTGCACCACCAGCTGCATAGAGATCTCCAGGAATGCATTATTAACCGATTGGAAAAGGCCACTCACGTAAGGGTTCTTTTTAAGAAATAGTGCAGCCGGGTTGAAAGGTGGTAATTGACATTCGGAGCAAAGATGAGAGGGTGGACGGAGATATTTTAGAGGTATTTTATGGATAGCAGCAACCATGAGTTTTGTGCGTGGATCATGAAGGCAAGCATTGGCATGAAGAAGCAATGGGAACTGAATTTGGTGCATGAATAAAAAAAAAGATTTGAAACTTTTAATGGTGGAAAACAGCCCATGCGTTATTAAAAAAAAAAGGTAAGTTAGTTCCTTTATTTAAGTTTTGATTCATAAATATTATTTTCTTAGTTGTTTCAAAATTCTAGTCATTTAATTTATTAAATTTCATGTTGATAAACTCGTGTTGTCAAGTTGTTATGTTTAATTTTCAATTGATTTCATTTGGTTAAGGTGTTTTAGAATTTTAGTTTTTTAATATAATTAGTTCCATGTTGATAAATTTGTGTTTACAAGTTATTAATTTTTTTTTAAATTAATCTTGTTTAGTCTATGTGCTTTAAAATTTCAGTTTTTAATTAATTTCATGTCAATATGTTCATGTTTTCAAGTGGTTAAGTTTAATTATTATTATTATTATTATTATTATTATTATTATTATTATTGATCCCATTTAATTTCAAAGGTTTTAGTTTCTTTTCTTCTTCTTTCTTTTTTTTTTTTTTAAGTTTATTGGGTTGTTTGTTCTCATGTGAATAAGTTGATGAATTCCCGTGTGAACTTTAAGAATTCAACTTTGTGAAATGTGGCAGATTACAATATATGTTAGTGATTTGAATTTAAAAATAATAAAAAAAAGATAATACGTGAACATGAATTGTTGTGAGATGTTAACTTAATGGTTTGAATAAAAAAAATAAAAAGAATCCTTAAGTTGAAACAGTGTCATGGATTGCTTTTTGTTTGTGGCCTTAGTTTGATTGAATAAAACAAATAAAAAAAAAAAAGAGTTTTGGAATCGACTTTATGTGAATTTTTTTGTTTTGTTTTTATGGAACTTTGGAATCAAGTTTTGAGATAATGAATATTATTTTGAATGTATGATAATTTAAATATTTAATCCCATTGTTTTAGTCGCATGTATAGATTATCTCCATATTACTAAAAGTCTCATCTTGAAAATTTTGGCAAGATTTTAAAATTTTTGGTACTATTCATGTTATTAGAATTTTATAAAATAATTTTTAAAAAAATCTCATCTTTTAAAAATTTGGTAGTTCTTAAGTTTTAGTTTTTCTTGTTTTTAATTCTTGAAAGTCAAATAAGTCTTAGGGTTTAGCCTTATCATTGTTTTAGATTCATGTCATTTGTTTATATCCATGCATTTAAAAATCTTGTTATTAATTTTTGAAAGTTTGATGATTCTTAGTATTTAGTATTATTGTTATTTTAGATTCATGTTATTCGTTCATTTTTATGAAATTGTGTTATTCTTTTTTATGAGATTGTTAATTTTCTTAAGATATCAATCTAGACTCATCATTAAAATACATGAAGCTTGCTGTTTATTTTATAATTTAATATCCTTGTTTACAATTCATTGTTTGATAATCTTTGAGCATTTGTTTTCTTTAGAAAATGCTTTTTCTTTAATATGACTTCCTGAGTTGAATAAAAATTTCTTTGACCAAAAAGAAAGAAAAATCATTTTTCTTTTCATCGTGAATTTGGCTACTTGAACCCAAATGAAAGGTAGCCAGAAAAAAAAAAAAAACATCCAAGTTGATCTTTCTCTTGTTTTCAAACCCCTTTTGAGTTATAAATCAAAATTTTCCATTTTGTGTCCAATGTTTTGGGATTTATCGAATCATATGGTTCCTTTTGCTTTCCTAAAATCATTTTCAAAGGAATTTAAATCATCTAAAAACTTATAAAAAAGAAAAACCCATTTTAGTTTTTTAAGGCAAAGATCTCACTTTATGCAAAAAAAAATATGCAACTCGGTTTTATCCAAGTTGCATTCCTCTTTCCCTGATTTTCCAAATTATGTTTTTATTCACAAGGGCTTGAACTTGTGCTCCCATTCTAATGGGAATACATAGGTGAAACTTATGAATAGTGAACGGGGTTTTGATCGAACCCCTACATGAAAGGTTTTTATTTATTTTTGTTTTTTATTTTATTTTTTATTTTTTATTTAAAAAAAAAAAAAACACATTGTGGACCCTGCATTTTGCATGATGCGTCCCCACTCGATGACATGACTCGCTTTTAATTTATTTGGTGAAAATATGATTTTTAGAAAAGACTTGGAGTCACCACTTATTTTTGTTTTATTTTTAAGGGAAAACAAAATAAGAAAGAAAACCCTAAGTGCGACTCCTTATTTGGAAAATATAGTTTGTTGAAAACCAAACTCGGGTTTGAGGGTCAGGTTACTTATCAAGAAGGTATGGTGAAAAAGGCCGAAGCATCTCTCTAAGTCCCTAAAAACAAGTCTCTACTAAATAAGGTGAGGTAAGTGTGATAATTGATAAGGAAATCAATGGATACCAAATAATAAAATGAATCATGCATGAGAATAAGTAAAGTGGAAGTGAGATCGTACCTTAGCAGCAAGTAAAGATATGCTATCAATGAAACGGGGTTCGTGCATAATGATAACTGTAAAACATCTCACACAAAACGAATCAAAATTGAACAACATCAATCATGCAATTCACTTGAATTATTTTCAAAAGAAATGTTATGAATATTAGACCCCCACCAAAGCCCAATTTATTTTGCATGAATTAATCCCACAAATTTCATTATTTTGAAATTATGAAGATTGCCTTTATGCCTGTTAAAAATCAAGGAAAGCGGAAAATTATTTTAAAATCAAAGAAAATTTGTGAAAGTGCTTACTTGAAAGGAAAAGTGTCAAGTTTATTTAAAAATGGGATTTTCAGTGACTTAAAACCCTAATGAAGGTTGAAAAGTGGTAGAAAAAAAAAATGGAGTGAAATTAAAATTATTTGAAAGAAAACTAGAGTTTGGAAAATTATTTGAAAATTGAAATCTTAAGAATTAAATTTAAAAAGTGGAATTAAAAAAAAAAAACATATATTTGAATATGAGAGTTTTGAAAATTGGAATTTTGAAAAATTATTTGAAAATGAGAGTTTTAAAAATTAAAATTGGAAAAGTATTTGAAAATTAAATTTGAAAATGGGAATTTTGGAAAATTCTTAAAAAATAGAAGTTTTGAAAATTGGAATTTTGAAGAATTGTTTGAGAATGGAATTTTTAAAAATTAAAATTGAAATTTAGAATTTTAGAAAATTATTTAAAAATGGAAGTTTTGACATTTAAATTTGAAAATTGGAATTTTGGAAAATTATTTGAAAATGGAAATTTTGAAAATTAGAATTTTGGAGAATTATTTGAGAATGAGATTTCTTAAGAATTAAATTTGAAAATTGGAATTTTGGAAAATTATTTGAAAATAAAAGTTTTGACAATTAAATTTAAAAATTGGAATTTTGGAAAATTATTTGAAAACGAAAGTTTTGAAAATTAAATTTGGAAATTGAAGTTTTGAAATTTGGAATTTTGAAAATTAAATTTAGAATTTGAAGTTTTGAAATTTTAAAATTGAAATCTTGAAAATTAAATTTAAAAATTGGAATTTTGAAAAATTATTTGAAAATGGGAGTTTTGAAAATTAAATTAGAACATTAGAATTTTGGAGAATTATTTGAAAATGGAAGTTTTGAAAATTAGAATTTTGAAGAATTATATGAAAATTGAATTTTTAAAAATTGGAATTTTGAAGAATTATTTGAGAATTGAATTTTTAAAATTAAATTTGAAAATTGAAATTTTGGAAAATTATTTGAAAATGAGAGTTTTCACAATTAAATTTGAAAATTGAAAATTTGGAAAATTATTTGAAAATAGAAGTTTTGAAAATTAAATTTGAAAATTAGAATTTTGAAAACTTAAACTTTGACATCAAAAGATGAAGAATTAAAAAAAGGATGAGATGTGGTAGTTGGGATTGCATGCCAAAGGTGGCCATGCATGAGTAAGGCCCGGGATTCTGGAAATCATTCATTATTGCAGCTAGTACATGCACTGTGAAGAAGTTACTGTCAGCTCGAGGAGAAACACTGGGATATTTTCATGCATTGCTCTAGCTTCTAATATCTTGGAACTAACAAAAAAAAAAAAAAAAAATACTCCATCCAATTGTGAGTAGATGACGTCTAGGTTAGCCTAAAAAAAGGTTGAAAATGACATGCATTTCCATGTAAATCTTTAGCAACCCAATTCTTGCCATGGTGGGTTCTAGGACGTATCCAATGGTGGCAACATTCATTTACAACTCTGTGTCCACGGTGTACCTATCATTCCACCCAAAATCAAAGCTTGGAATCAGTTCGAGTGCTCTTTCCAACTGACGAGACTTTTCTAAGTAAGCAAAAATTCTCCATGTGGCCTCTTAGCAATTGGCCACTTTGGCATCATTCTTAGTCATAAGGTCCCTCGTTTTAAGTATCTTTGAGATGAAAGGGCTTTTTGTTACAGTACATCATATCTCGATAGCTATTACACATATAGAAGAGCAATCTTTTTTGAGATGAATGAAATTCTACGCCATTAGATTCTTTTTGGCTTTCCAACCAATGCTTGTACAATTTTAGCTTGAGGTCATAGCCAGTACTGCTATTAACATCTTTTAGAAAAAAAAGAACTCCCCTATACCCATCCACTTACAACTTGAGATGTCAAAAGTAGGCATCTCCCATAGCAAATTAACCATCGACAATGAGGTCATGCATTTAATCTATGCCAGAAGCCTCATTGTCATTCTTATCTTGGACAGTATCCGTACTTCACGCCCACATGGTAGAAGACAAGTTTGAAATGTCCTTGTTATATACAGGAGTAAAGTTGTTCTCCCATTTCATTCATCTAGTTTGTTTCTTGAACAACTCATACAAATACCATCTTGTCACTAGAGGACCTTCTTTCCATCAAACCCAGAAGTTTAGCTCCCACTGAAGTCATAAAACTGTGCCCCTAGAATTTTTTTTGAAGAAATAGTTGTAGAGACCAAACTACAAGCATTCACTCAAGTGGCACACCAACAGGAATACGAGGAAGAACAGGAAGCAGATTCACTCTAGCATGTAGAACAAAGGAATAAAGTCTAGACCAAGGGTGCATGCCAAATGCACAGACACAAACTAATACCATGAACGGAGAAAGAAATAACCCAAAATAGAGCATGCCCAAAGAGACAAACAATCCATTAAATAAGGCTTCATTTCATGTTGAAATCAATGAGCTTAAAGCAAAGAAGAAGCCAAAATAAATCTTAAACAAAAACTAGATATAACTTCCAAGCATCGAGCATCAAATGTAAGTCCAGATTCAAATTCATCATCAGATTTAAACTGAAAGAAATAGGAGAACAAATAGTTCATGAGACACGTAAAATGATTAAAATCACTACACACTATGACACTAATGTTCAATTCTTCATCAATTTCATGAGTTTGTATGAAAAATTAGAGATCTTAATTGTTGGATGGTTTGATGAGAAGGGGTTTTTCATTACTGTTAACTACATGTTTGTATCCTATTAAAAAAATAAAAAAAATAAAAAAGAAAGTGAGGCTTTAGGTGGAAAAATCCAATTTTTTTGCATCTTATTTTCTAGTGACCCAAAATGAGTCACAAACATCCCACTCACCATGTGTACAGATTGAAACCTCAACCCACCCAAACCATATCCTACCTAGTCAACAACTAATCTTAGGATCCAAGGACCATTTGTTATATTTATTATTGTATTAATCCATTAGCTAAACAAATCAAATCATGGTTGTTATACAAGATTAAAATGAGACAAATTAAAAAGGAACTCACATTGATCAAATAGACCTTAAATAGTAAATTTCAAATTAATGGATTTCATTCAAATCTTAAAAAATCCAAACCCATTAGTCTAAACACATAAAAGAAAAAAGAAAAAAATTGGCTTAATACATAAAATATTGATGTGAAAATAAAGAGATGATCAGAGCATCAAAAAAAAAAAGCTCATTAAATATACAAAATGAACAAATATATAATGAAAAAGAAATGATCTAAATCTAACAATCAAATTGTATAAATGATTTAGATCTAAATCACTTATACAATTTGATTATTAGATCTTACAACAACAACAAAACAAAGAAATTATACCTTGAAATTATAATGACCTATGTCTATAAACCCTTCGAAAAATTACCTTGACAACTCCACCTAGCAGCAACATAGTTTCAAACTTGAAACGAGAGAGTGAATAAGATATTGAACTTGAAATAGAGGAGCACTTTGATCTAGAGAAGAAGGTATCTTCTTGAAACATAAGAGTACTTTGAAACAGAAAAGATAACCCATGAAGCTTTGGGAGGTACTAGGAGTTGTATCTTCACCAGACAAACAATTTTTTCTATTCCTCAAACTCTTAAGGTGGATGCAAATAGTTCAAAGGTGGGGCCAAATTTTAATCAAAAGGGTAATACAATTGTTAAGGCCAGATGTAATTTAGAGTCAATTAAACCTGATTCTAGAAGTCTTGATGCTACTATCAAGAGACAAGTGACACATTCTCTGAAAAGAAAGAAAACTCCAACCAATGTGAAAGCAAACAAAGTTAAAAATGGGCCATCATCTAGTTGTAAATGAAAACTTAAAAGAGAAGAGCATCTTCTCTTTTGAAGTAGGACTATTTGGTGAATTACACGATGTTGTCGATGGTGCTTTGCAAAGGTCCATAATTAAAGAAAGGTGGAAAAAAGAGTCACTATAACAAATATCGCTTTTTGCCACAATTTTTTTTTCCATAAACTAAATTTTGTGGCAAAATGTCACTTTTAGCTATAAATTTCCTTTTTTTCATTAAAAATAGAACTTGAATAATTCTTATGGAATATATGACATTTTACAATGAACTCATCTTTTTCCATAAAATTATTTGTGGTAAAATATTACTTGTTGTTACAAAGCTACTTTTGTTACTAAAAATATAGTGGGAATAATTCAAATTTTTGCCTCAAAATTATTTGTGGCAAAATATCACTTCTAGCCACAAATTTAAGTTTCATCTTTAAAACTATGGTAAAAATAATTCTCATATAGTATGTGATATTCTACTACGAACTTTACTTTTTAGTATGAATGACTTACAAATTTCAATTTTTGTTTAAATTTTTTTCCACATTCCAATTTGTAGTAGAAAGTTATATTTTATTTTAATTATATATGCGTCATTTTTTATATAATAAATTAAATATTAAATAAAACTATTAAATAATTAAAATTTTATATTTAATAATTTCTAAAAATGTTATACAAAATAGTCATTTATTATAAAATATTTATATTTATTCATTAAAGCATCAAAGGATTTGATGTTGATAAAAAGTTGGAAAAAAAAAAGTCATTTGATATTTTTATGTGAGTTTAACAATAATAATTTTGAATATATAAATGGAATTTCTAAATATTTAATAAAAGTATATAAATTTTGAAGTCTAAAGTTTATTTTAAAATTTTCATGGAAAAAATATTAATTAAAAATATAATGAATCAAATAAAATAAGATTAAGAAAAAAAATTTCAACCTTAACATAAACAATTTTATTTCTTTTAATTTTTTTATTTTCATAGTTATTTTATATATATTCAAAGATTCATTTATGAAGAGTTTTGGTTTCTATTATATATCAGTTTAAATAACTATGTAATTTTTTAAGAAGTTTTTTATTTTTATTTTAAAATATCATTTTTCTTTTAATTTGTTTTTTTTTAAAAAAAAAAAAAAGAAATCTATCTTTGAATATTTTTTAAGAATAATTATTCAAATAAATATTGATAATTTATAAAGTTTGTTTTGAAATCTTTAATTTTAATTTTCAAATTTTTACTTGTTCATTGATAAAAGTATAAAAAATAATCATAATTTGAGATTAGTATAAAGATAGAAATAATGTTGAACCAATTAAAAGTTTATTACTTACCTTTAAGCATCAATTGATTTATAGAAGATATGGTCAAAGTCTCTTCAATGAATGGTGATAAAGTGAAGGGTCATGAGTTCAAGTCCCAATGATTACAATGTAATATAATAATTATTAAGGGATTAAAATGTCCTTTTCTAGGCTTGAGATAGGTGTATGGGTTTCATCATGTCATCTTGTTTCTAGAAATAAATAATCATGCTCAAAATCTCCACTAAAAATGAAATAATGAAATAAAATAAAGTATTATTGTAACTTTTTGCATATTATATTACCACAAAATAACAATTGTCGTTAAAAGAGACCTTTTGCCACAAAATTTTCCTTAAAATAGAGTTTTTTTTTCCATGAATAGTTTTTTTTTGCCATAAATATTATTTATCGCTAAAATTTAATTTTAGCAACACAATTTTTTATTTTTTGGTAAAAAAAAAAATTTAGTGACGGACTTATTGCAACAATCCTACGACAAACATTTTTTTGTGGCAAAAACATATTTATCCCAAAAACCCAACTTTTTATCACAAAACCATTTGTTATGAAACATCATATTTGTTGTAGTGAGTTTTCAAATTTAGTTTGAATAAATTTCATAGTTGAAGCTCTAGAATTGCTTAAATTGTTGAATTATAAACTATAATTTGGTAATCCTTTACCTCCCTATAGTGGTGGATATAGTTACCTAGTTGATTGAACATACTTTTTTGCATTCTTATTCAAGATCATTGTTTGAGCTTTGGAAAGAGAATACAGGTTGTTTTGGTTGTGGACAATCTATTTCATTGCTTAGTATGAGAACTACAACAGACATGGTGGGCTTGTCTACAACATGATCTTGGACACACAGCAAGCTAACATGTATGCATCTCATTGCTTTCAATAGGAAAATAAATTAGTCTAACACTTGATCAATTAAATCTAATCCCTTACCTTTGGTCCATAATTGTCATGCCTAAAGTTGTATTTCATTATCAATTATGTACTTTGAAGGACCAAATAGCTAATAAAAACTACTAAAGTCTACAAACGATAATTTTTCTTACTTTTTTATTATTATATTTGCATGTCTGACATACTTGCATACCTAAGTTTTTTAATATGAAACTTAGCTTTAGAGTGGAAGTAGAGGACAAAACACAAAAACTAGCAATCTCGTGTGCTAGAGTCAAGTATTACCCCAAAATTTCCATCAACTTCTAATCAACAACTTCATGGTCCTCTAATGTATCTTGATGCATGGCAGCCATATCAGGTGAACTATTTCAAAAACAAATTAGAACTTATAAATTGATCGATATACTTATTTTTATATATAATACACACTTTTTTCCTTTGGTATCAATGCGTTGAACCTACCATATAATTCTAATATACTTTATTTTCTAAGATCATAAAGGAACAAAATATGATCCAATAGATTAGAAAGCATTCTTCAAAGTTAAAAATTGTTTTTAGACCTTACAAAGTATGAAGTTCTAGGTTGTAAAAGCACATCCTCCCCAAATAAAGTTGTTTCCTCGACCATCTTTAATGACTCTTCGCACAATTTCTTCTAAATACATTCCTAAAATAATATTTTAAAAATTTTGAGATAAAGGAAGATTTAGAGATAAAATGTAACAAATGCAAATGTGTTAGAGGAGAGCACTTGAAAAACTAAAGTTCCCATACTTGACTACCAAGATTTGAGATTTCAACATCTAAACAAGTTTCAAACTCGGTAATTGGAAGATGATAAGAATTGATGTTTCCCTAGTCCATATGAATAACCTAAAAAAATAAGCATACATAAACCATTCTTTAATTGGCTAGGCAAACCAACACCCAATAGTTGCTTACCATCTAACAGAATGTTGTTGGCCTTCAAATCTTGATGAATAATCCTTAAACAAGAATCACGATAGAGATAAAGAAGTCCTTTAGTAATACCTTGAATAATGTTGAAGTGTTTAACCCAATGAAGTTGTAATTCTTTTATTGGATCTAGACAATGCAACCATAGGAAAAGAAATATTATAATCAATACAAAATGTTAATTCTAGTTCTGACATTTTCTTTTCAAAATATACCTTTCAATTAGTTTTAAATTTAGAAAGAGTATTACAGGTTCAGAAATATGTCCTTTCCTTTTATATTCAAGTTTAAATATATGGAGATTGTTGAATTGTTGTAATGTTTCTTGGTTGTTAGGAGTTCTTATCAATAGCCTAAGTGCATCTCCATAGCAAAGAAAATATAGCTCCAAATCATATTGCTAGAGCCTCAGAGAAAGTTGGTATTGGTATATGTAACAATACTTAGATAAATGAATTTCTAAATATGATCCAAATTTAGTTAGACATAGTAGTTCTCAATGAGAGTTATCGATCAAGACAATATAGGTTACTAAGTAGAAAATACAATGTAGAAGTGTGAGGCAAACCAACCAAACAAAAATGTATCCAAGCTCTTGTTAGGTATGTATTCATAAATCAACTTTTCTTTTCCTTCAATACAACAACCTAAGAGCCTAACAAGATTCTTATGTTAGAGCTTGGAAATTCATACATTTTCATTCTTAAACTTTTCTATTCCTCACTCTTAGTTACTAGAAAGTCTTTTCACTACTATTTCATGTCCATCTTATAGCTTTCCCTATACATGTTCCATAAATTTAGTAATAAATACATGCGTACTCAGTCATCTGCTCAAACAAGAATAAATTCACCTTAAAAACAGGACTAAATGCTCATTTTCTAAGTTTGTTTGTTAGGCTCAAGTTGTTGGTTGCAACTAGTTTCATCAAAGTAATATCAAGAATTGATTTTTTTTTTAAAATAAAAAGAAAAGTTATTGGATTTCATCAAAGTAGTATCAAAAGAAAGCAAATTTATCTACGAGCATTGTACTAAACAAAGTGAAGCTTCATGAATCTTAAATAGTTTTGAATTAAATAAGAACAACCAGAATCTAGAACCATGATGCCACCCAAAGTTTCTCAAAATTTCATCATGCATTCACACAAGTTAAAAAACTCATATAACTCAAAACCTAAAATATATTAAGGGGAAAAAGAATATAAAATTGAGACATCCAAGTCATCCACTATTAGCTCAATTTCCTTTTCAATGTTAGTCAAGTAAATAATTTTTTTTAACATAACATATATAATATAGATAAGAAAACAGAAAACCTCAATAATGAAGAACAAGAAAATAGAGTAGAAACTACCAAGACCATCAGTCGATGAACACTTGGTGAGCAAGTAGAAAATATGTCATGATTTAGATTTAACCTTAATACCAAAACAAAAATCAACCTCAACACTTTGAAATAAATATTAAAATTAGTACTAACACCCTAAACCCCAAAATTCTTACCTTAACTCCATTTTAAATTCACTAAACACAAACAGATAATCAACAAGTTAGAAGAAGTAGAAAAAAAAATGAAGGATTAAAATTTGAGAAGTGGTTATAGTCTTTTCAAACTTTAAATGAGATTCAAAGATCTGAAAACTTTAGAAAAAAGAAAAAAAGATAAGAGGTTTGGAGTCAGTCTGATACTCTAAGCAAGGAGATGATGGGTGGGAGTGAGGGGTATCAAGAGAGAAAAGTAAGAGTTCATGTTACATTCTCGACTAGATTATCCTAAACCACACCAACTAGTGAAGCATCGATATAAATAAACACCACATCAAACCTTCCAAAAAAACCATAGATATCATTAGTTCACTCCTTGCTACTTCATGAAGGAGAAAGTCAAACCACTCTTCAATGGTCTCTCATTTCACTTCTAATTTCAAGAACCGATTAGATCTATGAAATTCCATTGTTGATGGGTCTTGATGTTGCTGCTAATGATGATGTGAGCTCGTAGAAAACCTAAACATTGGTCGATAATTAACAATGAGTAGTGAAGACTTTATGGTTTTTGATGCTCACCATTGGTGTGAGTGTAAGCATATGTTTTTGTGGATGTGAAATCATTTGGAAGGAGTGGAAATTTAGGCACATATATTGCTATAGTTACTTATTCATTAATATCTAGTAGCTTTATTTAGTCACTATTTTTCTTTCTTATTTAGTCACTATATTAGGATTATTGTAATTACAATTATTTTCTTTCTTTTTTAGGTTTTACTAAGCATATTTAAATCCTAATAGTGTTGTATTTTTTTTTCAAAAGAATTCATAAGGAGAAATCCTAGATTTTCTTTTCTCTATTTTTTTTCTTTGACTTGTTTTTTTATTTTTTATTTCAACATAGTATCAAAGTAAGATTGATCATTTAATGAGACATTTTTATTTGTATTCTATTTTACGTGAAATTCGTTTTTGTCGTGTTTAATTGTGGGATATCGTAGTAGATGGTTATTGCATCGTTCTTTTCCTATTTAATCCTGGTATTTGATTTTGTATTTGCTTGCTTTTTTTTGTTGGTTATTTGTATTCATTCATCATGGCTAGTGATAGAGATGATTCCCTTCAATCTATTAGTGTGAGATTGGATAGAAAAAATTATCCATATTGGAGTTATGTAATGAAAAGTTTTCTAAAAGATAAAAAGATGTGGGGTTATATTATTGACACTCTACACAAACTTATGAATGAAAATGATGAAAAATATGCAAAACTGTTAGATGTTTGGGAAGTAAGAAATTCTAAAATTATTACTTAGATTAACAACTCTACTAAAACTTCGATAGGTACGCAGTCGGCAAAATATGAAATTGCCAAGGAAATCTGGAACATTTGGAAAGATTGTATACATAATCCAATTTTGCAAAACAACATTAGTTAAAGATTGATATTCAAGCCCTTGAACAAAAAGAAAAGGGTATTTAAGAGTTTTATTCCATGATGCCTAATTTCTAGGACTAGTTGACTCTCATGAAATCAATAGAGCTTTGAGCCTTTGCACTTTATATTGCCCGTAGAGAGGAACAATGTCTTGTTCAATTTTTATGGCCTTTTGTAGTAATTTTGAAGCATTGCGTGGGACAACCCATTTTCCTCTCGTGAATAAGTGGTTGGTGAATTGTTTGCTAAGAAGATATGTCTTAAGTTTCAAGCAAGAAAAGGTATTCTCTCTACATCTCATACATTTATTTTGACAATCCCTTCTGGGCCACTTTCCAACAATTAAAACAAGCCTTACTCAATGGTTGCTATATATCAATGTAGCTACTGTAAGCAAAAAGGTTACTGGAAGGCTTAATATCTGATGATCCCCCCAAGAATAGTGCAACACCTACCTTCTCAATAGTGTCATTAAAGTTAGTTTAATACTAACCAATAACATTTTTATAGGCCTCCACAGTCTAATACCGTAGTAGTTGTTCCTTTATTTGACTTGTTTGGATCTGGACCCACATTATCCTCTAATCCCACAGTAGCTTCCCTTGTTGAATAGTTCCAAAAGTTCCTCACCGCAAAACTACAACTATATCTACCTCTTCAGGTTTGCTAGCCACTTGTTTTTCAAGTATGTCTTCCTCCATATGGGTTTTAAACATTGAAGCTTCTCACCATGTCCCTTGATTCCTTATCTTTTGCTTCTTTATCTCCTACATCTTTTATATCTATCCTAACTGCTGATGACACTCTTTTACCCTTAGCTAGTATTAGTTATGTTATTACACCATATTTGTCTCTTTCTCATGCCTATCATATATTGAATCTTGTCTCTATTGCTAAATTATGCAACTTTGGTTACTTAGTTTTTTTTTTCTTCTATTTCATGTTTTATGCAGGATCTACTTAGTTTTTTTTTTCTTTTATTTCATGTTTTATGCAGGATCCTAAATCACAGAAGCTAATTGGGATAGGTTATAGGAGAGGGGGGTTATATATTTTAGATGAGCTAAAAGTCCCAATAGTTGCAGTTCCTAGTCTTGATTTGTTTGTTTTTTTTTCTTTAAGTTCTTCTTTATCTAGTTTTTATTTATGACATTCTCATTTATGCCATGTTTCGATTTCTCATTTAAAGTATTTAGTTTCCATAAGAGCATTAAGAAATTTGCAAATACAAGATATTTCTTATTGTAGTGGTTGTAAATTGCAAAATTTTCTGCCTTACTTTTTAATAAAAGTGTTTCCTCTTCTCTTGCCCTATGTGATTTAGTTCATTCTAATGTGTGGGTACCTTCAAAAGAATGGTCTCAATGTTATGTTTCCTTTATTGATGATTATACTCATCATTGTTAGGTTTATCTTATGAAACATCGTTTTGATTTTTTGAATATTTATAAAGCATTTCAAGCTTATGTCAAAACTTAACATTCTATTGTTATCAAGTGCTTTAGATGTGATTTGGGTGAGAAATATACTTCCAATGCGTTTTGTGAATTACTTGTTTTACATGGTCCCCTCTTCTAATGTTTCTTATAACCTTGGAGAAGTTTACAGGCTCAAGAAAACTTTATATGGTCTCAAACAAGCACCTCATGCTTGGTTTGTGAAGTTCTCTAATGTGCTTACTTCTCTTAGCTTTAACCCTAGTCATCACAATCCTATACTTTTTCTAAAGTGCACCTCTACTAGTCGTATTCTTCTTTCTTTATGTGTTAATGATATGATTATTATAGGTGATGATGTTGATAGGATTGTAGTGTTGAAATTTGATTTGGCTTCTCATTTTGAAATGAAGGATTTAGGTGCTCTATGGTACTTTTTGGGTATTGAGGTAGCCTCTTCTTCGAAAGGTTATCTTCTCTCATGGTCTAAGTACATAGTTGATATTCTCAATCAAGCTTGCCTTACTAATACTAATACTATTGATACTCCTGTTAAGGTTAATGTTTGATATTCTTCTTTTGATGGTAACCCCTTACAAGACCCTACTTTATATTATACTATTATTGGTAGCTTGATCAATCTCACTATTGCATGTTCAAATATTAGTTATGTTGTTCACATTATTAGTTAATTTGTTGCTTCTCCTACTATAGTTCATTAGGTTGTTGTTCTTTGTATTCTACGATATCTTTAAGGCACTATATTTCAAAGTCTTTTTTTTCCATTCACTTTTTCTTTAGAGTTGGGTGCCTATTCTGATGTTGATTGGACCAATGATCCTAAAGATCACAAGTCTACCACTGGATTTTGTTTATTTTTAGGAGATTCTCTTATTTCTTAGAAAAAGAAAAAGAAACAAACTATTGATTTTTGATCTTCCATAGAAGCTAAGTATCGTGTTATGGCGTCTACCACTAGTAAGATAGATTGGTTACGTTGGTCACATGAAAGCACTAAGCATATTGAGATTGATTGTCACCTCACTCATCATCACCTTCATCATAACACTCTTACTTTGTCCTTTGTCCCTTTATTCTCCACAGATTGTAAATTTGTTTACCAAGTCACACATTTCCTTGTTTTCAGTTTTTAGTTGGCAAACTCTCAATGCTTCGTGTAGCCGCATCATGAGTTTCTGGGGGAGGGGGAGGTGTTAGAGTTTTTTTATTTAGTAATATCTAGTAGCTTTATTTAGTTGATATTTAGTTTTATTTAGTTACTATTTTTCTTTCTTATTTAGTTACTATATTATAATTATTGTGTTTAGAATTATTTTATTTTTTTATTAGGTCTATTTAAATCCCATAGTGTTGTATATTTTTTTCAAGAGAATTCATAAGGAGAAATCCCAGATTTTTTTTTTCTTTTTCTGTGGATTTTAACATATATATCATGTAAGCATATAACACTTTTCAGAAGCATTAAGGATGCCTAAAAATACATGTAACAATGATGCTTAAGAATAAGCGCTAATGTTTCCAAACCCATGTTGTTCAATGACGATTTTAAAAGCGCCTATGTTTGTTCACATTAAACTAAATCATGATGCTCTTTTGAAAGCGCCAAGAAAGTGAGATGATTGGAGCCAAAATATGTGCTCAGTGGCACATATTCGATATAATTTGTGCACCAAAGAACACTCAAATCACCCAACTTGACCTAAATTGATGATAAGGCCCTATCCATGAGTTTAACTTGTATTTTGGAGATTTATCTCAGGTTCAAGGGAATAAAAGGGTGCAAGTTTAATTACTTTAGATTTTGAAAGATCAAGAAAGGGTTAAATGAGGAAATAAGTGTGTCAAGATTCATGGACCATGAGGAAAGACAAGATGAGGATATCATGAGTTTGGAAGATGATAAATGACCATTATGGAGTAAGAAAGAAGGCAAGAAAACATGAGAAATGAGGCATGAAGCAAGATTCAATTGCATGGAAATTTAAAACTCAAAATCTGGTGACAACATATAATTTGACTTTAAGGATAAATTTGGAGCACTTATTGGAGTCCATTTTAGATATTCTATATATTTTTTCGAAACTTGGGAAGTTGGAAGTCCAATAATTAAAATGGTGTGCAAATCAGAGTTGAAATGAAGAAGTTATGGCCATTTGAAGACAATTGTGCAAAGTTGGAGGACCATTTCGAAATTCAACTTATGAATTTGAAATCCAATTTGAAATGATCCCAATTTTGAATTCACCGACTGCCACTTTGATGTTTTGCTTCCTCGACCTTGGGAATTGTATATAGGGCACTCCATTTGCCCTAAGTGGACTCCACATGACTAGAAATCACCATTTTATTATTTTTTTTAATCATTTTTAGGTAATTATTTTGTAAGAAGTGGCCAATAAGAGTGTACCACATGTTAGATAATTGATGATATTATATAAACTCTCTTAGTTCTAGGGTTTAGATATCTTGGATATTTTTTCGGAGAGTTTGACATTAGAGGTGGAAGAAGATGAGAACTTTGGTTTGTTTTCTTTTCTTCTTTATTAAATATATTGTTTTTAGTTTCTGATAAAACAAAGGCTATGAATAATTAAGGAAAATACCCAAAAGGGGGGGTGAATTGGGTTTTTCAAAATCTTTTTTCACACAATAATATATGCACAAAATAAATAAAGGAAAGAGATAAAGTTAGAGAATTCAAACTCGGGTTTATAGTGGTTCGGCACTCCCTTGCCTACGTCCACTCTCCTCAATCTCCTAATCGAGTGAGGGTTCCACTAACTTGAAGCTTCAATCAAGCTTTCGATCTTCTTACACTTGGATTCCGGCTCCAATGGGCTCTTACACAATCTCTTCAAGATTTGAACCACTTGAAGGCTTTCACACTCAGTTTACACAAAGATGAAACTCTCAACCTAGCTTAAGGATGGCTCAAGTACAAGAGAAAGCTAGGATGAATTACAAGAGTGCACTAAGAATATGCAAGTGATGGTTTGATGCACTAAGAAAGAAATGAGAGCTTTTTGATCAAGAATAGGTAGGTAGGCTTTGAATGCAATTGTTCTCTCGTCAATAAATGAAGTGGAACTCTCAATTTATAGGTTTCTAAGCTCGAGAGTCAAAAACAACAAAAGGCAACCTCGTCCGGTCGAGCTAGGGGTCGACCGGTTCACTAGTCGTTGGAGCATTTAATGCATGACAGGTTACCGTTGCCTCAACCGGACCTTGACCGGTAAAGGAATCACCTCGACCGGGAAGAGAAGGCTACTGGGAGAGAGAGAGAAGGTTTTTAACCTTCCTCGACCGGTCCTTGACCGGACGACCTCAGCTGGTCGACCGATTCCTCAACCGGTTGACCGATTGGCCTTAGCCTTGATCGGTTGAGCCTTTTTGGCCCCAAAAAACCTATTTTTGATTTCTTTCTTTTCTAACACTTAGGCAAGGTCTATAGGTGAGTTAATATGCCAATTTTGAATCAATTTGCCTAAGTTATATTTGATAAAACTTGGGTTTTAAAGAAAATCAAGTTTTAAAGAATAAACTGAGTTTTCTAAGATGCATGAAAAGGTATGAACATCCTAAGTGCACTCATGCTATCATCTTACATTCATTTCCTATGATCTCAAGTCTTCCAAGCATCTCGATCTTGTATCCATTTGGTCCTTTGATGAATTTTCGAGTTTATAACTGAGATTCTTAAACATTAAACCAATTAGTTACTTAACCATGGTTTGTTATCATCAAAACCCGATTAGGAGAACCATTGGGCTAACAATCTCCCTCTTTTTGATGATGACAAACCTTGGTTATCTAGGAGAGAAAGAAATCTCCCCCTCAAACCAATCATGGATCAATCAAACGATAAGCAATGTAAAACACGAAGAATCAATGGATAAAAATATCATATCATATATATATGGAAATCTCACATGTGCAATAAGATAGATATGACAATGATAACAATGACATGCATCAGAGACTCCTAGATCCTATAGATCCTAGATCCTATAAATATCTCCCCCTTTGGCAACATAAAAAAGAAACGAAGGGGGATCCCAAACAAACTCAAGGCTGAGGAGGTGGTGGTGGAAACACAGAACGTAGGTAAGCCATCATCTCCTCATGCTGACTCTCCTAGCGGCTCTCAAGACGCTCAATCCTCTGTACGAAATGCTCAAACTGAGAGATGAAGCCGGCCTGATACTGATCGATGTGATCCTCCATGGAAGAAAAACGAGTATCATGCACTACGGCTAACTCCTCCATACAAGTCCAGAGAGAGCTGATCTGTGCCGACAAATCCATCCAAGGTGGATAATCAGGAGTATGAGGAGCCTGAGATGGTAGCTCGGTAAATGAAGGCTGAGATGAAGGGCCTACTGTGAAGGACGGCTTAGTCATCATAGGCTCGGAGAAGGTAGCCTCAACATGAATGCCCTCTGACTGATGTGGAAGCGGAATGTCAACCTCGGGCCCTCTCTGCTCAAAGTCCCTCTGAGGGTCCAACCCATCCTCCATCTCTCTGATCTTGGCCTCCTCCTCTACTCCGGGGTGTATCTGATCATGTCCCCGGGCCTGTCACTCGGCTTTCCTAACCCAAGAGCCATCGGGTGCCTTCTTGAACTTCATTCGCCCCAGAGATTGCTCATCATACGTGTCATAAGTGGTGGGGGCCTCAAAATTTGTCTCTCTACTCAAGTCGACCCCTGCATCCTTGAAAGCACGGGTAAGGAAGCGGTCGTAGGGGAGTACACGTGTCAAGCTCTCAACATAAGAGATCATGTGCATCATCATAAGGTAGCCAACATGAATCCGTCCCTCGGTGAGGATCAAGTCAACAATGAAAGCCTCGAGGTAGGAGACCTAGTCTCGATGTCCTCCACATGGCAAGAGAATCGAACAAATCATATGGTGAAGGACTCGGCTAGTCACTGTCAAGCTGTGAGCCGATGGTTTGCCCATCCCCTGAGGATCGGCAAGTCCGCACAACCTCTTAACAGCCTCTCTAGGCTCAAATCCCGGTACAGTGGGCCACGCCTTGGCCTCATAAACACGGAGTCCAACCGAAGGAATGTCGAGAATGCGGCAGATGCTCTCGGGACTCAAACGGATCTCAACGCCTCTCACAGTGGATAATACGGGTCCTCCAAGCCCGTAGGTCGCCCGAGAATAGAAAGCCCACACCAGAGTCGGGAAGACCGGCTCAGAGATCGTCACTACTGGCAGCCATCCCATCCGTCCGAACAACCCCTCAAAGCCAAAGTGCTGAAGTTGGGAGAAATTGACACTTCTCCCTGGGACGACTTTCCTCTAAGCAAATTTTTGCTTGTAGCGCCAATAGTCCTCATTTGAACTGAAGAGTGCGGTGTCGTACCTCGCTTTTCGACGAGGCTTAGTCTGCTCGGGCTGAGATGGCTCAACAGGGTGCTTGCCCTGAGCCCTGGAAGTACCCGTCTCCTTTCGAGGAGCCATCCAAAATCCCAAAAAAATGGAGATAAGCTCGGAGAATTGAAGCGAGCAGGCAAAGAGAGAAGACCAACCCGAATAAGCCTTAGGCGCGCGGGAAAGGAACCAAACCAGAAGATGGCGCGCAATCAGAGAGGAACCCGTCCAGATCCGAAGTCCAAATCCGTCCAGAGATGAAACCCTAGCCTCAAAATTGTGTAAAAAATCACTCAAAAGCCTGAAATCGGTCCAAGGAATAGTCCAAACTGGTCTTTGAAGGCGGGAAGATGAAGAGGCTTCAAGGAACGGTGGAGAACAGTGGAAGAAACTGACGCGCGGGGGCCTTTTAAATTCCCAGCCCGACGAACCGGTCGACCGCCTGGTCAACGGCCATGGTCAACGGTCAGATTTTCCAAATTTTCTTGCATTTTCTTGTTTCGTGATCCTCCCCCTGCCTTTTTCAGTTGAAATCCCCAATTTTTGATGTTCAATGCCAATGGAATTTTGAATTTTGGTCAAAAATTGACCTATTTCCTAAGGAATTGCTATATGATGCGTATGAGATGAAATTTATGCAATCATAATGCATTTCCAACAAGAATTCATTCTACAAACATCAGATCAAAGAGAAATAACCCCTAGTTGTCTTCTAATATCGGAAAATTGTTCTTCACTTAGAGGTTTTGTAAAAATATCGGCAAGTTGATCTTTTGTGCTTACAAATTCAAGTGTAATGTCACCCTTTTGTGCATGATCTCTAAGAAAATGATGTCTAATTTCTATATGCTTGGTCCTAGAGTGTTGCACAGGATTTTTTGAAATATTTATGGCACTAGTGTTATCACATTTGATAGGAACATGCTCAAAAGACAAGTTAAAATCACTAAGTGTTTGTTTCATCCAAAGGATTTGTGCACAACACAAACCGGCTGCTATGTATTCGGCTTCCGCCATTGACAAAGCTACCAAATTTTGCTTCTTACTATGCCATGAGACAAGTGAGTGTCCTAGGAAATGACAAGTGCCACTAGTGCTCTTTCTTTCAACTCTACAACCGGCAAAATCGGCATCCGAGAAACCAATCAATTCAAAGTTATCACCCTTAGGATACCACAAACCAATATTCATTGTCCCTTTCAAATATCTAAGAATTCTTTTAATGGCACTTAAGTGAGATTCTTTAGGACAAGATTGAAATCTAGCACACAAGCATACACTATACATGATATCGGGTCAACTAGCGGTCAAATAAAGCAAGGATCCTATCATGCCTCTATACATAGTTGAGTCAATAGATTTACCTTTTTCATCCATGTCAAGCTTGATGGATGAGCTCATTGGAGTTTTCATCACCTTGGCTTCTTCCATGTTGAACCTCTTGAGAAGATCCTTTATATACTTTGCTTGATTGATGAAGGTTCCTTCCTTTAGTTGCTTGATTTGAAGTCCAAGGAAGAAATTGAGTTCTCCCATCATGCTCATTTCAAACTCACTATGCATACACTTAGAGAAATCTTCACAAAGAGAGTCATTAGTAGCTCCAAAAATAATATCATCAACATATATTTGAACTAGGAGCATGTCCTTTTCTTTGGTTTTTATGAAAAGAGTTGTGTCAATTTTTCCCATTTTAAAACCCTTTTTCAAAAGAAATTTACTTAGTCTTTCATACCAAGCTCTAGGTGCTTGTTTCAAACCATAAAGTGCCTTTTTAAGTTTAAAAACATGGTTTGGAAAGTTAAAGCTTTGAAAACCGGGTGGTTGTTCAACATATACTTCCTCATTTATGAAGCCATTTAGAAAAGCACTTTTCACATCCATTTGATATAGAATAAAGTCTTTGAAGCATGCAAAAGCAAGCAACATTCTAATTGCTTCCAATCTAGCTACGGGGGCAAAAGTCTCTTCATAGTCTATTCCTTCTTCTTGATTATATCCTTGGGCTACCAATCTTGCCTTATTTCTTACTATGATGCCATTTTCATCCATTTTGTTTCTAAAAACCCATTTGGTTCCAATAACACTTTGATTTGAAGGTCTTGGTACTAGTTCCCATACTTCACTTCTTTCAAATTGATTTAATTCTTCTTGCATAGCAATCATCCAATTTTCATCAATTATAGCATCTTTTATGTTTTTAGGTTCAATTTGAGAGATGAATGCAAGATTATTACAAATATTTCTAAGGGATGATTTAGTTCTTACCCCACTTGATGGATAACCAATGATTTGATCTTGTGGATGGTTGATAACAAACTTCCAATCTTTTGGAAAGTCTTGGCTTGATTCACCTTGCACTTGTTGAGGAGGTAGTGCCAAAGGTGATTCTTCTTTCTTGGGATCCTCTCCACTTTCTTCTTGTTGTCTTTTGTCTTCAATTTGCAATTTTCCCATGGAGGTCTCCAATCCTAAATCATCATCAAAACTTTCTCTTTCTTGAAGAGAATTGTTAGATTCATAAAAAATGTCATGGATGGACTCTTCTACAACCGTGGTTCTTTTGTTGAAAACTCTAAAAGCTTTACTTGAAGTTGAGTAGCCAAGAAAAATTCCAACATCAGATTTTGCATCAAATTTTCCAAGATTATCTTTGGTGTTTAATATAAAACATTTGCATCCAAAGACTTTGAAATAGCTAATGTTGGGTTTCTTGTTTTACCAAAGCTCATAGGGAGTTTTCTTAAGAATGGGCCTCAATAATATTCTATTTAAAACATAGCAAGAAGTGTTTACCGCTTCGGCCCAAAAATACTTTGGCAAATTATTTTCATTTAGCATAGTTCTAGCCATTTCTTGAAGAGTTCTATTTTTCCTTTCAACTACCCCATTTTGTTGAGGAGTTCTAGGAGCCGAAAAATTGTGATTGATACCATGCTTATTGCAATATTCCTCAAAGTCAAAATTCTCAAATTCTCTCCCATGATCACTTCTAATGCAAGTGATTGTAAAACCTTTTTCATTTTGAACCTTGTTACAAAATTTTGAAAACTCATAAAAAGCTTCACTCTTTTGACTTAAAAACAAGACCCATGTGTATCTAGAGAAATCATCCACAATGACATGAGCATAAGATTTTCCTCCTAGACTAGGTGTCCTAGAAGGACCAAATAAATCCATGTGTAGCAATTCAAGAGGTCTAGATGTTGAAATGAAATTTTTGTTTTTAAAAGAGTTTTTGATTTGCTTTCCCATTTGACAAGCTTCACAAACTTTGTCTTTTTGAAAATTAATTTTGGGAAGGCCTCTAACGAGTTCATCTTTGTTGAGTTGGGAAATGAGGTCCATGTTAGCATGTCCCAACCTCCTATGCCACAACCAACTTTGATCATGCATGCTTGAAAAACATCTATCATGGCCATCATATTTTGAAATATTTATAGCATATACATTTTCACATCTATGGCCCATGAAGATGGTTTTGTCATTTTGAATATCCTTGATGATACAATGAGATGCTTCAAAAATTACTTTAAAACCTTTGTCACAAAGTTGACTAATGCTCAAAAGATTGTGTTTTAAACCATCTACTAATAAAACACTTTCAATAAGGGAGGATGTACCATTACCTATGTTACCTTGACCAATGATTCTTCCTTTTGCATTGTCTCCAAAGGTGACATATCCTCCTTTTCTCTTTGTAAGGAAGGCAAACTTGGATTCATCCCCGATCATGTGTCTTGAGCACCCACTATCCAAGAACCACTTATCCTCCTTTGAGCCCTACAAAATAGAATTCAAGTTGGTTTAAGTACCCATGTCTTTTTGGGTCCTTGAGGGTTAGTGACTTTGGATTTTTCAATCCAAACCTTTTTAACCTTAGCATTTGAATTCTTTTGAGCACCATTTCTTAAGGGACATGTACTACTAATGTGCCCTCCTCTTCCACAAAAGTTACAAATAGTGGAAGGACATTCACTTGAGGATTCTTTTACAAAATAGTTTTTAAAATAATTTTGGTTCTTTAAAGATTTGAATCCTAGTCCTTGTTTGTCAAAAACACATTTTTGGCTTGCTAAGATCATTTCAAAGGACTTTTGTCCACAAGAGAAAATTGAAAGAGAGGAGGTCAACCATTCATTTTTCTTTTTCAAAATTTCATTTTCATTTCTTAAAATCTCATTCTCTTTTTCAAGATGAGTTTTAGAGATTTCATCAATTGAAAACTTTTCTTTCACTTCCTCAAGTTCTTTTTCAAGTTCTTGAATTCTCTTTTTAAGAGAATTATTTTTCAAACTAAGTTTTTCAAAATCCTCATATAGTTCTTCAAAAATAACATGCATATCTTCATCACTAGAGTTAGAGTTTACCTCATCAAGATCATCTATTGCCATGAAGCACATGTTTGCCACTTCTTTTTCCTTTTCTTCCTCGGAAGATTCTTCACTCTCACTCCAAGTGGCCATCATTGCCTTCTTCATTCTTCTCTTGGCTTCAATTTTGTAGAGAGGACAATCATATTTAATGTGTCCCGGATTTTTGCATTTGAAGCATATCAAATCTCCTTTCTCTTTCCATTTTTCCTTGCCACCATGTGATGAGGATTCCCTTCTTGAGGGATTTCTTCTAGAGGTAAACTTTTTCCCTCTAAACCTTTCACCTCTCATATACTTGTTGAGCTTTCTTGTGATGAGAGCTAAATCATCATCTTCTTCACTTGGTTTTTCTTCTTCAACATCTTCTTCTTCCTTGGTTGTATCTTTGAGAGCTATGCTTTTCTTCTTTTTGTCTTCACTCTCTTGTAGTTGCATTGTCAAACTGATTTCATAAGTCATTAATGACCCTAAGAGTTCTTCCATAGGTAGCTTGGTCAAATCTTTAGCTTCTTGAATAGCGGTGACCTTTGTATGCCACTTTGAGGGGAGAGACCTCAATATCTTCATCACCTTTTTGGATTCATTTATGACCCTTCCCAATGCTTCAAGGCCATTGACAATTTCAGTGAACCTAGTGATCATCTCAACAATAGATTCAGATTCTTTCATTGAAAACAATTCATAGTTATGGACAAGTATATTAATTTTTTACTATTTCACTTGATTAGTTCTTTCATGAGTTATTTCAAGCAATCTCTAAATTTCCTTAGCAGATTTACATTGGCATATTCTATTATATTCATTCCTATCCATAGCACATTGCAAAGTAAAAACGACTTTAGCATTTAATTGAAAATTTCTTCTATCAAGTTCATTCCATTCTTTCTTAGGTTTTGGAACCAAAACTCCATCAACTAATTTAGTGGGAAAAGTTGGGCCATCTTCAATGACATCCCATACATCTAAATCAGTTGATTGTAAGAACCAAGTCATTCTAGCTTTCCAATAGGGATAGTCGGTTCCAGTAAAAAATGGAGCTCTATGTTTTGAACAATTTTCAGTTTGAGATGAGCTTGATGGAATAGTCATTTTCCTCTTAAACGATTAAGTCTTAAGCAAGAGGTCTAGCTCTGATACCAATTGATAAAACAAAGGCTATGAATAATTAAGGAAAATACCCAAAAGGGGGGGTGAATTAGGTTTTTCAAAATCTTTTTCCACACAATAATATATGCACAAAATAAATAAAGGAAAGAGATAAAGTTAGAGAATTCAAACTCGGGTTTATAGTGGTTCGGCACTCCCTTGCCTACGTCCACTCTCCTCAATCTCCTAACCGAGTGAGGGTTCCACTAACTTGAAGCTTCAATCAAGCTTTCGATCTTCTTACACTTGGATTCCGGCTCCAATGGGCTCTTACACAATCTCTTCAAGATTTGAACCACTTGAAGGCTTTCATCAGTTTACACAAAGATGAAACTCTCAACCTAGCTTAAGGATGGCTCAAGTACAAGAGAAAGCTAGGATGAATTACAAGAGTGCACTAAGAATATGCAAGTGATGGTTTGATGCACTAAGAAAGAAATGAGAGCTTTTTTATCAAGAACAGGTAGGTAGGCTTTGAATGCAATTGTTCTCTCATCAATAAATGAAGTGGAGCTCTCAATTTATAGGTTTCTAAGCTCGAGAGTCAAAAATAGCAAAAGGCAACCTCGTCCGATCGAGCTAGGGGTCGACCAGTTCACTAGCCGTTGGAGCATTTAATGCATGACAGGTTACCGTTGCCTCAACCGGACCTCGACCGGTAAAGGAATCACCTTGACCGGGAAGAGAAGGCTACTGGGAGAGAGAGAGAAGGTTTTTAACCTTCCTCGACCGGTCCTCGACCGGACGACCTCAGCCGGTCGACCGGTTCCTCAACCGGTTGACCGGTTGGCCTTAGCCTTGATCGGTTGAGCCTTTTTGGCCCCGAAAAACCTATTTTTTGATTTCTTTCTTTTCTAACACTTAGGCAAGGTCTATAGGTGAGTTAATATGCCAATTTTGAATCAATTTGCCTAAGGTATATTTGATAAAACTCGGGTTTTAAAGAAAATCAAGTTTTAAAGAATAAACCGAGTTTTCTAAGATGCATGAAAAGGTATGAACATCCCAAGTGCACTCATGTTATCATCTTACATTCATTTCCTATGATTTCATGTCTTCCAAGCATCTCGATCTTGTATCCATTTGGTCCTTTGATGAATTCGAGTTTATACCTGAGATTCTTAAACATTAAACCAATTAGTTACTTAACCATGGTTTGTTATCATCAAAACCCAATTAGGAGAACCCTTGGGCTAACAGTTTCTTTTGATTCAAATTATGAATTTTTACCCTATATGGATTGTGAATGTGACATCACCTCCATGAGAGGCTAAGAAGCCAACATGGGGCTTGAAGCATGAAAACCTAAGGGCTAGGAAACCTACGGGGACAATGGGTAATTATTATAACAATGAGATTAATTATTGGTTGGGTGACAATTTATCAAATTTTTTTTTTACTATCCTTGTGAGTGTTTAGGGAATGATATATTAGATTATTACTCGATACTAGTGATTCTTGGTAACTCTTGATCATTAGTTATCCTTGTCTTCCCTATTATTGTTTGCCCCAAAATCAAGCTATAAGAAGTAGGGAAGGTTAAAAAGTCAACTCTTAAACTAGTATTCAATCTCATTCATTTGATGGTTTTAGGAATCTATTTTAAAAAGGAAAAATTAGGCTTTGGATGGAATTTTGAGTTATAGAATTCAAGTTGATCACGAGCAGCTAAGGATCTCAAAACCCGAAGATCATATTACTTAAAAGACCCTTGTTTTCTCTAATTTCTATACCCTAAGTTGGATGGTGGAAGGCCCCAAACTTGAATCAATCGAATTTAAAATCAATATTCATTTTGTTATTAATTTAATTTCTTTTACTTAGTTTCACATTAGTCACATATTGTTTTCCACTTTAGGATTCAAATAAAAGCAATTCATTTACCCTATTATTGACAAATCCCATAAGCTACTCCCTGAAGACGATACCTGGAATCCTACAAAAGTCGTAGTAGCTTTTTCTCTAATCTTTCTTGGCCAAAGCTACTACATATTAGGGTTAAGTATTTTGGTACAACAGAGAAGTTCGGTCATGAGTGTCATTATTTTCACTTTTTGTAGTAGTGCATATTGTTCCTTGTTGTAAAAGAATGCAAAGATTTGTTGCCATGATGATTGCCAAAAAGCTTTCCACATTTTAAAGAAGCTTTCTTCAACACTAACTATAAGACTAGTACCTAATCAATGACTTTTCAAAAATTGCTCAACCAATTTGTACCTTGTTAAAAATGCAAAGAAGATTTATCAAAGACTTTCCAAAAATTGCTCAACCACTTTGTTCTTTATTTTTAAAGAACGCAGAGATTTGTTTAAATGATAATTGCCAAAAAGTTTTCCACATTTTGAAGGAGAAGCTTTCTTAAACACCAACTGTAAGGTCAATACCTAATTGGAGCTTTTCATTTGAATTAATGTGCGATGCAAATGACAATGCATAACATGTTGTTCTACCTAGCTTACTTGTTGGGGTTTTCCATAGTAGTTTTCCCTTATCACTTAAATTAAATATCTACCTAGCAAAAAGGATGCTAAGGATAGGTTGATAAAGTGGATTTTACTTCTTTAAAATTTTATAATTGGCAACTTTGTTATTCATAAACAAAAATACTCCTAAGAAAATGATAGTAGTGGGTTTGAGTTTGGCTTTGGTGAACTATTTTAAAGTCGATGACTAGTATTCTCCCAAAAAGAAACTATTGATATAGTGACTCGATTGCATAAAGATTGCAAAAGTGGTTTCTAATGATGCAAAGATTTAAGATAACGAATTTAATTTCCATGCAATTTAACTTATTGAATTAAAAAAAAATAAAAATTGGTGATTCTAAACATTAGATAAATTAATTATAACTAGACATTGATTGACTAATGGTGAAAATCATCCTCAAATGGATTTAATCCAAAGTTCAAATCTCAGGGAAATTAGGATCCACTCTTTCATATTCACTTCTCAACCTATTAAGCACTATACCCATTGCAAATACTAACTAGAAGGTGCTGCCTATAAGAGATCACCAAATAAATCAATCCTTATAAGAAAGCACCCTTATAAGAAAGCATTTATGGTATCTAGTAAGAATCAATAAAACTTGACTCTAGTTTAAAGAGAGTTATCTACCTTTTAAAAATTACGAGAAATCGAATCTTAGACTAAGGACAAAGATGCTTATCACTTTGAAATAAAACCTTAGGAGATCCACCTTTCTAGATGAAAGAGGTTCTTAGCTACACCTTGTTATTCTAACACAACACATTGAATCAAGGAAAAAGAAAAAAGATTGTACTGCATTAATAATCAATTGTAGAATATATATTTGGTTTTCATTCACTCCTACTATAAAAATCTGTAAGGTAGGTATTTATATCTTAAACCTAACCCTAAAAACATTAATAAAATATCTAAAATTTCTATAAAAAAAATATAACCAATAAAATGAGAAAGTCTTAAAAATAAAATAAGAAATCTACAGGTGTCAAGACTCTTGGCACATCAACATTGTGGTACCAAAATTCCAACAGAGACTATCATATCATATTGTTATTAAAACCTAGGGTTGTTTATTGAACTTAGTGTCGAAATCCTTTACTCCCTGTGTCAAACTTTGTTACTTAAAAAACTTCCTCTCTTTTGGCCTTCTCTAATTGTTTTATGCTTGAACGCACCCAAATAATAAAAATGCTCCCCACAAATACCCTCTACATGGATTGAAGCTCAAAAAGCAAAAATGTGGGTGTTTATGAAAATCTTAAGGCTTCTGTTGAACTAGTGTTAAAGTGATTTGATAAAGAATCTTCAAAAACTAATGCTTCGTATCTTCCTTAATTCGGTATCAAACTTAGGCAAATTAAACCCTTGAGCCAAAAATGGTATTGAATTAAGCTACCTTTCATTTATATCTTGTATTAAGTTTTGCAAGAGGTGTCAAAGTTGTATCGACTATGTTCAACAAATGTTATCAAGACATTATTATATTTCAATACCATGCTTTGCTTATATCAAACTAACTTTGACAATGGGTATCGAGGTGAGAATTTACATTGTTCATTTGCCTAGAAATGTATTGAAATTTCAAACTAGAATTTCGATATCTCCAACTTCTTATATCAAAATACTCTAATCTTCTTTCCTTTATCAAAATGGCTATTCAAATCTTCAACTTTTTGTATTGAAATTGCTCTGGCATTTTGACAATGCCTCATTTTCTTACCTTTTCCATATATATATATATATATGGAAAAGGTAAGAAAATGAGGCATTGTCAAAATGCCAGAGCAATTTCAATACAAAAAGTTGAATATATATATATATATATATATATATATATATATATATATATATATATATATATATATATTTTCATCTCCAATCTTTCTTTTCCCTTTTGATCTTTGATTTGCCTTAATACTCTCATAATTTATGCCTTTTACCCTTATTTTACTATATTCTACAGTAGATTAACACATTAGTATGCAAATAAGGACCTACCATATACTTAAAGTTAAAAGATAATGATTCATTCAAAATATATGAAAAAACTATCTTTTAAGCATATGAAATTAGTAATTTTGAGAGCTAATCAATAGCCAAAAAAGTAAAGGAAAAAAAATCATAAAAATTATATTAATGTAACTTTATTACCAAATTGAAGAAGAGTCTGTACCAATTGCCAATGCTGCAAATTCAACCTTAGATGATGTTTGTAGGCAATATTAGAGATCAAATTTCAAAGAAATATTTGGTTAAAATGGATAAAATAATCCCAAAATTTTAAATCTAACCTTCCCCATGTTTTTTTTTTGTGAAAAGTAACCCATTTTTGACATAAATGCCCTTTGCCATTTCTAGTATTTACATGTAGGTTTTAAAAGAAAATGTTATTTTTACAAGAAAATAATGAAGACATTTTTGTCCAAATGAGGACAAAAAATGGTAGGAGGTTAGATTTCAAAAATTGAGTTTTCAAAGACCCTTTTGATCAAATAACCCAATTTCAAAAGTTGTTATCACATGGACACTAATACTAAAAGTAAATAACTCACAAAATGAAACTTCTTTTCATATAAACTAGGGTAAAATCAATGAATTAAGAGGCCACAAATTCTATTAGTAGAAGTTTCCTATAATATATATATATATATATATATATATATGAATTTATTAATATAGTCATGTTAGAAAGAACCTAAACATAAACTATATATATGACTATATTAATATAATTCAGAATCATAACATACAAGAGCTACCTATTGAAAATATATAACATATGAGAACAATACCTTTGTTCTTTGAAATCAGTAGACATGAAAATATTTCAGAAGTCTTCCTCATACAACCAGATGAAAGAATCATTTTTAGTCCAAGCACTAATCTCTAAGGAAAATCAATTCTACAAACATTTGCACTCACTTGTATCAAATACAAAGCAAAGTAGGACAACATATTACTCTAGACCAATAATGAAATGGATTTGTGCAAAATTATAATCCATTGTAGAAAAATTTAAAATACATACTAGTGTAATTGAATGCAAATTCTTATATATTTAAGTGTGTTTGATAAGCATGTTAGTTCATCTTCTTGTATATTGAAGATTTAAAAGCTACAATTTCAGTACCCAATATATTCAAAACCAAATTTATATTAATAAGAACTTTAATAAAGTTGAAAACCATTTAAACTTAGCATATTAGGAATGAAATAACAAGTTAGAACAAACTTAATTACTAATCTTGAGAAGAAAAAAAAAGATTAAAATGAATTACTAGTTAAGAAAAATTAGGATAGGAGGTGCTATATAACCTCTCATGTAAAAATATAGGAACTTATATGTATACAAGACAAGAAATAACTTTACGATTAATTCATTAGAAGAAAAAAGAATCATGAAACAATGTTGTCTTTGTAAGAAGAAGTATATGGTACCCATGTAGTTAGTACTGAAGTTTGATTTCTCATTGTTGGATTTATAGATATAATCATGATTTTCTATTTGAACTTTAAAAATAAATAAATAACTTTTTAATTGTTTCTTCTTGGAGGCTTTTCTTTCATCAACAAAAAGGGGTTTCAAATGAGGGATTCTCAACTATGACTTTGATGGGTTATCCTTCTTTTGACTTTATTGAGGGAATCATCACCCATTAGAAGTTGAAGTTTGCAGGTTTTATGTTGCCATGTATTTTTCCCCATGTCAAGCCAATGAGATCATTTAGCACATCACTTTTTTGTCTTACAGGCATCTAGTGCTCTAGTGTTTTGTCTAGATTTATCCTATTGAGAATGGCATATGAAGATTCAAATCTGGAAACTTTTTGTAGAATGCTAATGTAATTACATTGTTAGGCTTTTGTTTACATTATGCTAGGTGATTGTAATGCACTTTATTTTTTATGTTGACTTTTCTACATGCATCAGGCCTCTCTGCATTATATCCCATTTGATAGCATCCTTTCATAATGGTTTATCCCATTTGATAGCAATGTAAACCTACTTATCAATTGCTATGTGGTTGATTGGATTTTAGAATTATTGATTCACTTGGAGAAAGGTTTTAGCTATATATGAAAAAGAATGTTCTGCTTTTGATATTTGATTCACTTGGAAGGACAAATAGGAACTGGGATTTTGTCTTCCAAGTTCTTTGTTGTACTCCACTAGTAAAAAGAAAGGACATAATTGGAAACACCAGATACCAGTACTCTTATTTTTCACAAGCAATGGATCAAATGGAACTTAAGGCAAGACAAGACCCTTCTTTATTCAAGAGTGTAATCCATATCATTGTACCCCAAAAGTAATTGCAAAGTGGAGTGAGATGAAAAAAAAATTATGATAAAAATATATGAAAGCAAAAAAATTCTCCTCGACTCTCTATTAGTGTATTTAATATACAATGGTTTCAATTATATATATATAACCTCTCAATTTCGTTTGTGAAAGTGGAAAGTGAAAAGATGGTATTCATGTTTAAGATTAGGTATTTGCATGTTAATGGAGATGATGTTTGTCATCCGGGTGTCTCGATAGTTGTCAACTTCTTGTTGATGTTTAGTTGCCCCAAAATTAATACTTTTCTTAATCCTTGATTTAGATTTAACTATTACCGATTTTGCTATTTTTTGAGTTTTCCAATCAGTACAAATTTGAATGCACTTGCATTTTTCTATTTTAAATGCTTGGGATCAAGGTTTGTGCCTCTTCTATCCATATCTAATACCAAAATTTATGTGGCCTTATAGTTGTTTACAACAATGCTTGCACTTCAAGTAAGCTCTTATACTTTGTCGTTCTAACTAGTTGCATTTTCAAAAACTGAACTTAATCCCAGTGTTTTACGTTGTTCATGATGGTAAACATTATACTAGTTGTATTTCTAAATCGTTTGTACTTCTGAACTCTTTTGTAAATTTACCTTTGTCGCTCATCCAATATCAACTAATTGGATGGAGAAAATTCACATTTATACTTTCTTATTTAGAAAAAATGCTTAATTTTTTTGGTTTTTATTTGGATATTACAATAAAGAATTTTTTTAATCAAGGTGAAAGAAATATACCTAGGCTTGAACAAAGAAAAATAAAAAAACAAAAATCGTACTTGACAATATTTATAAAAGTTATAAACCCTTGCCCACAAAAGGAATTGCATGTGAAAAAGAAATGCCAAACCACAATTTTCTTGAAGTCAAAAAGCAAGATGAAGTGCTACTATTTATTCTAATTAAATGAGAAGCATCATACAACAACATTAGGTTCAACTAAAAATAATTCCCATATAAAAAGTATCATCGTACAATACTGCTTTAAAGAAAAATTACACAAAGTAGTAGCTAAAGTAGTCTCATATTTCTACATGAATGCATATATAATATGATAAGAAAAATTATGCTTATAAACTTAAAATGACCTTTGAAACAATAGACGTTAAACATCCGATGAAGAAGATGCATTGGTATTCAAGCAAGAATCTATTGAAGTGGAGGTAACATCTCAAGGCCCAATCAATTCAGTGGTGTTGTATTCAATCTCCTTAGAATTCTCTTGAGCTCTAAAATCTCCTTGACGCTTTCTAATTCTTTCCAACTCCATTGCAACTTCCATCATTGTAGGCCTTTTCTTCCCATTCAAGTTTATGCATCGTCTTGCAAGAAAAGCTATCTCATTGATATCTTCTTTCATACCCTCTTTTACAACTTGAGCATCAAGAAGATCTGATAAATGATCTTCTTTCATTGATATTTTGAAATATAAGGCTAAACTTTTCCTTTCTTCCGATCTAGTTGACAAGATTGGCTTTTTCCCAGTTAAAAGCTCAATAAGAACTACTCCAAAACTGTAGACATCACTTTTTTCGGTAAATTGGCTTGATTGGAAGTACTCTGGATCCAAGTATCCAAATGTACCTTGTACTTGGGTGGTCAAATGCGTTTGATCAATGGAAAAAAATTTTGAAGTTCCAAAGTCTGCCACTTTTGCTCGATATTTATCATCTAAAAGTATGTTAGTTGATTTAATATCTCGATGATAGATTGGTATAGAAGCTGCTGAATGCAAGTAAGAAAGAGCTCTAGCAACTTCAGTAGCAATTCGAAGACGCATTTCCCATGTAATTGGGAATTCTTCATTTTGGCCATGGATATGTTCAGAAAGGGTTCCATTAGGAATGAACTCATAGACCAACAAAGGTACTTCTGTCTCCAAACAACAACCTAATAGCTTAACCACATTTCTATGATTAATTTGGCATAGAATGACAACCTCATTAATGAATTGTTCAAGTTTGCTATCACTCATTATCTTCAACTTTTTAACTGCAACAATTCTTCCATCCATCAACATTCCTTTGTAAACAGTACCTTGGCCTCCTTGTCCAATGACTCGGTTTTCATTATAACGATCAGTGGCTTTCTCCAACTCTTTGGAAGTGAACAATTTGGTTTTATCAACATTTCCTTTACTTGAAGATAATTGTTGTTCCAAGAGTAAACCACCATTTCTATTAAAGCATTTCTTCTTGTACTTAATTTTCTTTCTCCTTTTTAGTACTTTGTACAACCACCATGCACAAATTACTAGAAGTAATGTTCCAAGCGCTCCTATTGCTATGACTGCACAACTCACAACAAAAGAAAATTGTTACTGTCTAGCAAGCTAAAAATATACTAGTTGAATTCAAAATATGCTACTAATTAAACTTTATATCGCCCCCTTACCACATTTATGAACCTTAGATTTCCAAGTTGAGAAATGTGGTCTTACTATAGGTTAATTAAAATTTATAGAATAAATTCCTCTTTCCATAGAATATAGTAAACCTATATTCTTATAGAAATAGGTTAAGTTTGACTAAACTATGCAAAGTTGGGTCAATTTTCTTTTCTCTTAATTATTTTCTTTTCTTTTGCTTTTGCCACTACAACAAAAAAGGTCATTGTTGACATATATTATCTTGACTTAAGGTGATATGTGTCAATATTGCCTATTTAAATGAACAACTATGACATATACAACTTGTTTAAGCCAATAATGACATATATAAAATTTTGTTGAATTCTTTCATGACTTATATAATAAAATCTTGACAGATAATTTATAAGTCAATGTATAGTTAGTATGTTCATATGTCAAGGTACTTATATAATGTGGCTAGCTTGACATAAAATCAAAAGTCAAGGTATGATTTTAAAAATATATGCCATTTTAATTCTAGTAAAATGATCTTAAATGACCTGTGGATTATAAGTCAAGATATCATGTTATAATTACCTGTCAAGGTTCCCTGTGGTATTTACAAAGAACACTCCTCATTTTCTCAAAACCCGACATTCATTTTGAGAGCTTAGGGTTTGAAACTTTTTGCTCTAAACCAAGAATGAAAATATCGGTAATTACAAATATATTAGTACTTCGATTTTATGGATATATCAGAAATATCGAAAAAATATCGGTGGATATTTTTTCACAAATATTGGTGGAGCGAAAATTATTTAAAATTTATAGGAATGCTTGGAAAAACTCTAAAAAAAATGATAAAATAAGTAAGAATTCATATTTTAAAGTTATTTTGTAAATATAATTGATATAAATATGATAATAATAATAAATAAAAAAAACATCGGTAGACAGAGATATATCAATAAATTCGATATTTGAATTTTAAGAATAATAAATATGAATTTTGGAAGTGTATAAAGTTAGAATTGAGTTAAGAAATATTTGATTTTATTGAATAAAAATAATTTATACATAAATATAATACATATGACATTGCAATAGTCTTAGCATCAAAATGAAGATTGATGTAGTTTCGCCATATTGTTAGATGAAGGGAGACCATCTTGTTGAAGACAATATTTATTTTAAAAATTTTAAAATATTTTTATTAAAACACGTTTTATTATATTTTAAATGAAAAATTAAATTAATTTATATAAAATATTTTATTTGAGATTTAATTTCTAAAATTTTATTAAAAATATGTGGTAACAGCTTTTTCTATTAATATTAATTTATTTAAATAATTAAGATTATTAATAATTTATTTTATCAAATTAATTTTAATTCATAAAATATCGTCCATAAAAACGGAAATTTCAATGTGATTTAATCAAAATAAAGATGGGTAATTAATAATTATTTATATAGAGGGAGGAAAATTGTTCTCATGATTTGTTTCGTTTTTTATTATTTTTTTTATTTTTTATCTTATCTCTACTAACTATAAAAATCAAAAGGGCCACCGTTTCTCTCCCTTGGGGAATCGGGCATCAAGAAGGCCTTTTTTGAAGATGCTCTCCAAACGAGAGAATTCGCCCTTCTCTGCGACTCTCAATCCTAGCAAGTACTAATCTAATCATGTTATTATTGTTTTGTTTTTTTTTTTTTTTGCAACCCCCGTTTGATTCCCAAGAAAATCCACCCCCCATTCGATTTTTGGGAAAATTTATCCTTGTTTGATTTCTGAGAAAATCCATGCAAAACCCCCAAGGAAAAAAAAAAAAATTGCTTTTTTTTTTTTCGCTCCTTGTGTTTTCTGTTTGCTAAACCCCTGTTTGATTCCCAAGAAAATCCATCCCCCATTTGATTTTCTAGAAAATTCATCCTCGTTTGATTTTCGAGAAAATCCGTGTAAAAGCCCCAAGGAAAACAAAAAAAAAATGCTTTTTTTTTTTTGCTCCTTGTATTTTCTCTTTGCAAAACCCTTGTTTATTCCCAAGAAAATCCATCCCCCATTCGATTTTCGAGAAAATTCATCCTCGTTTGATTTCTAGAAAATCCATGCAAAACCCCCAAGGAAAACCAAAAAAATTGCTTTTTTTTTTTTTGCTCCCAGTGTTTTCTGGATCTATTCTAGGGGTCTCTTTGCTTTTATTCCATTGGATTTAAATTTCATGAACCCTAAATCCATGATTTTTGAGCCAGGCTAAAAAACACAACCTTTGCCTGCAAATCATGATCAGATTATGAAATAGCATCATATTTTTACCGCGGGTTGGACTGGTAGGAAATGTCAAGAAATTTCCAGAAAAAACGATAAAAATACCGATAAATATTGAAATATTAGAGATATTTTTGATAAATTATCGAAATTTCCATAGACCGATAATTGATGACGAATATTGTGTCGAAGCTAGCCGATAAGCGATATTTCTCTGAAATATCGCTGAAATTTTTTGACATTTCAATCCTTGATCCCATTATGAGGTGTATTTGTATATCTATCATGATTGTGCATGGTTTGGAGTCAAACATTTGTTTCTCTATTAATTTTAGAATGACTATGTTAATTAGGCCTTTAATTTACTCCATTTCAGTAATGTGTATGTCTGTTTTTTTAAAGGATATTGAGGCAAGTATAGATCACGCATGGCTGAAGTAAGCCTTGGTGTGCTTATGGATATTATGGATGAGGAATGGATGAGAGACACTCTGCCTGTTGATGGTAAATTTTGTTCCTCTTCCAAATTTCACATGGTACACACAGACACAGGAAATAAATTTTCCTATATTCTTTTCACAGTCCACTTGTTTTAAGTTGTCATTCCTTTAGCTTCACAGATCTTCCATTGCCACCTGTACTGGTTGCTCGAACTAAAGATACGGAAGACTCAAGTATGTCTTTACATATAACACTTTATTAAATTGATGATATTTGGAAAATAGTTGGTTTTTGTTTTTGGATGCATATGTTAATACTCTTTTAATGCTTCATTTGCTATAGGTGTCTTTATCCATCAATAATTGTGATGATCAAATTACCAAATCATGATCAGATTAGATTACCAAATAGCATTTTATGTTTTTTTAAAAAAAAAAAAATTGGACATATTTTGTATCCTGTGCGCGAGCTAGACTGGTAGGAAATATTGGGAAATTTCTTGAAAAATCGGTAAAAATACCGATAAATGCATGTTGTTGGGTTTCAAATCAAATGGGTTCTTCTTCCCTAGGCACTTAATTTTGTGGCTTTGAATGGGTCTTTGCCTCTTTCAATCGATTAAATGAAGGTGTGGAAATGGTAATATTTCATCTTTTTATTTGTTCTTGTTAGTTAAATTCTAATAATCTATTTTCCTCTTTTGGTCATGTAGAACATCATTGAATCAAGATTATGTTGATTTTGGTTTCACCTACATCAAACTTGAGATCAAAAACCTCAAAATTTCTACATATTAGATCTTTAATTATTTGGTACGTTCTGGTTTGCTTTGTGATTTACTGAAGAAAAAGTGTGGATTGTGTGATGGTTGAAATATTTAGTTATTGGGTTTTTTGGTTCTGAGTCTCAAATGGACTTGTCAAGTTGTAAGCATTTGAGATTCTTTGGCTGCCATTTGAATTCTAGACATGTAAATGTGTTGCTCTAGTTTTTAGAGTTGTTTTGCTCCCCACATTCTTTGGCTTTGGTGAGGTTGTTTAGAACAACTTTTTGGTGATCAACAACAGTTCATTGTCCTCAAATTCCAAGCTCCAAATGTGGAAAGACAAGTTCCTCAAATTTTATAAGGATAAGTTCTTTTTGTATGGAAAAATAATTATAAAAAAAACCTTAAATGTGCAGTTTTTGATGAAACCAGGTATAGTTTGCATTTACATAAATTTGGAGTTGTTTTAGTTCTTGCTAAATTTATTCATTTATTTTTCCTATCCTCATTCAATATGATGTCATATTTATTTTTTTCATGTACCTTTCTGTAGAGCTTGGTAAACTATAGCTGGTTGTGTTGTTATTTTTTTCTTGGTCTTTCTAAGCAATCAAATGAAGCATTTGTGCATGATTTGTAGGCTATCTTTGACTTGTATAATTGGACATTTCAGGGAAAGTGTTAGGTTAAAAAAATCATAATAATGATCTAAATAGTTAAATATCTTGGTTGAGGTTGGATCAAAACAATAACTTCATTAGGTTAAAATGATTTCTGTTTTAGGTTTTGTTCCTAGGTTTAGCCTCCATATGTTTTTTCTATATCAATATTTTAATATTTGAGAGTTGGTTTGTTTATCTGTGTTATTAAGAAATAATCTATTATTGTCTAATAAAGGTGTAGTGGCTAGCTTGCTATTAAAATTCTTCATAAAGCTTGATATTTGATTGCTCCTCATTATACATTTTTCTTTTTAATTTGTTAATATGCTCTATATTTTTTGCTACAGATTCGAAGTTTGGGTGTTAGAAATTTAAGGCTTTCCCATAAAGTAATGCTTCAAGATGGAGGCAAGAGACTTGGTTGTAGATATATACATGAGCAACTTAATTTAAATTTATGTATATTATCTTATAGTGTGTTTTTAATTTCGTTGTATATTATGAGTTTCTTCTATATAGAGAAATTGGGGATAACTTTAAACAAGTTCATTGATTTGTGCTTTAATTAATAATTAAATGTATATTAAATATGTTTTGATTATATATAAAATCAGGATAATTTGATTGTCATTATCATTCTTAAATAATATCAAATTGATTATACATGGCAACAGGTTCAATTTTTCATATTAAAAAATAATTTTAAAATTTTTCGAGGGGAACCTTGACAGTTGTACTTATTCCCTACATTGACATATATAAGCCAATTATGATATATATAAAATCTAACCTTGACATATGTATCTAAAAGCCTTGATATATGATACCTAACCTTGACATTCGTTGGACTAATCTTAACAAAAGAATGAGTTAACATTGACATAAGATTAAGTAATCTTGATATAAGTTGAATCCAACCTTAACACATATAAAATAAACATTGACATATCATATACTAATAAGATTTCATCATTTGTAAAAATAGAAATCTTAACATATGTATATGTTAAGTTACCTTTAAACTTTTCTTGTCACTGGCATAGATAACATATATGAACAATAACCTACCTTCACAGATATACCTTACATTAATATTGAAAAAATGTCAACGAAGGCCTCTTTTTGTAGTGTGCCAACATTAATCCTATTATGAAGTGTCCAAATTTCCTAATTAGTATAGATTTTTTTTTTTTTTTTGTATAGAATATTTCTAGGTTGATATATTATTATAATATTAGATTTTCTTATAGAATAAGGAAGGTTGTTGGAAATATCTCCATAAATATTCTAAGTCATGAAGGGAAAAAGTTATGAGATAAATATGGGCATGTAAAGACTATACGAAGTGGATAGAGATGTGAGGAAGAACGGAAGGTACCCAATGGAGTGAGAGGGTTTGTGGTAGGATAGGGATACGAAGAGTGGGGAAACATGGGATGTTTCGGAAACCCAACAGTTGTATCTGGTTATGTCCTCTATAATGTTTTGGTTCTATCCTCTATAATGTTCTCTATTGTATAATGGAATGATCCTTTCTCATTCGTAGACATAAGCATGGTTGGTCAAAGCATATTAAAACCTTGTGTACCATATGTGTTATTGTTTTATCTTTGTGTTCTTGATTAACGATGTTTGCATGAAAGCTTCCATCGTCGTAACAAATCCAAAATTGCTAAAATAGTTGATCTTAGGAGTACTGGCATTTCACTTGTTCCTTTTGTAAAAGAAACACCAATGTTGATACTACAACTATCATTTTTGCTTCTATATTCTTATGGGAATACTACATCTATAGTTCTATGTAGGTTCTCTTTCAAACTTGGTTATTGGATTCTATGTGCTATCATTTATAGAACATAGGGTGAGTGCGAACTGGTTGGTCTGAGTTCAAACTTGACTTGAAAATCATAGGTTGATCTAGCCTTTTGACCCAACTCAAGCTAACCTACCCAAGGATTGAAAATATTTGATTTGTCAAAATTAGAAACTTGCCAAAAGGAGAATAAAAGGTTATGGTTTAGATTTTGCCAACCTTGGGGTTAAGGTTTAAACTTTGGTTGTGCTTAATTGAGCTTGTGAGCTAAAAGATTGTGGTTGAGATGGTCAATTTGTTAGACATGACTAAAGTTTCAAATCTTTGACTCAACTTATATAAGGAATTTTACAATAGAGCTTTTGTATTGAGAAACTACAAAACATTTGCCACGAGCTTTAAGCTATGTCTCATTCCTAGAAATTTTAAGGAAAAGAAAATATAATTTTTTTTTATTTTATTCATGTTTCTTGTATAAAAAGGACCTAGATAGAAAATTTAATTGTAGAGGATTGCAATTTGTTTGAACTTTTCTCATTTTTATAAAAATAAGAAGGCAATATTTTTTAGTACTTTTTCTCTATCAATCATTTCCTTTTTTTACTCACTTTTTTTGGGGTAACATTAGATATGAAGAAAAAAAAAATATTTTCCTTCCTTTACTACTTTCCATGAATGAAATATATCCTTATAAAAAAAATATTCTTAATATAATTTTTAACAAATTTATGAAAGTATAAAGTAATTATTTTACCTATGTTAAGGAGTGTTTTTGAAAGCCCTCATAAAAAATAGTTTTGAAAAACTATCATTGAAAACTGTTTTTTTAGAATAAAAGTTCTTGAAATGGTCTTAACTTATTTTCTATGTTTTTAAGTACTTTTTAAAAATAACTTTTATATGTAGTACTTTACTTTCAATCATTCTCCATATTTTGTATAATTATTTGTTTAAATAGCCTTCAAAAAACAATTAGGAGTAATTGAAAGTAATTAAAATATATTTTCAAAAAACATTTTGTTTTATGGTTGTCAAAAATATTTTCCTTTTTTTTTTTTTTGTTATTCAAAGTAGCAAACTATTTTTTTAAATAGCTTCCAAACATACCCTTTAATTATTATTATTTTTAAAAAATAGAAAGCTTACTATTTTGTGTATGTTAAATAACTCATTAAATAATAATACTCGTCTTCTTTTAATTTTCAATAAGATAGTCAGAGTATTTTAATTTTTATTCCCTTTCAAACTTGTAGACGTATGGTTAAGTTAATTTTAATTTAATTCTCTTTCTGATACATTTCCTTTTTTTTTTTTTTTAACATAAAAAATAATGATATCTTCTATATAAAATATATAAAAACTCTTATAAAAAAAAGTATGAAATTTAGGTGAAGTTTGTTTTGTTACTTAATTTTAAATAGAACTTAAAATTAAATAGTGTTTGATAGTGTTAAGTATTATGTTATTTGTTTTTATAATATTTTATTTCTATTAAACATTAAAATATAAAGAAAAATCAACATGTTATTTTTTCCATTTAAAAAAAAAATCAAATATTTTAATATTTTTTATTCAGTAAAAAATTTATAATAAGTCATGAAAAAGTAAAAAATCAAACAACTTAAAATCTGAAACCATATTTGCTTTTAGAAAAAAACTAAAAAAATAAGCATCCTCTTAATTTATGTTTTCAAATAATTATTTAAAATTTTAAAATTTTGAATCATTAATTTTTTAATAAAATACTCAATAACACCTTAATAATAAATAATGAAAAATATGGTTTAAAATTTAATTAATGATTCTAGTCGTACTTATGGCAAAATTTCAAAACTATGGTTCATAGGTATCCTATGATAATAGTATGGATTCTAAAATTTGATTTTTATTTTTATTTTTTCTAATGTGTAGTTTTAAGAGTAGAGGAAAGAGAGAAAAAGATAGAAGATGGAACATACCTGGTAACACCATTATGTGACGTTGTTCGCTTTCATCTAAATAGATAGGATGAGTTGCATTCATTATGGCCCTCGTCCTATTAGCAAGTAGCTTATCAAGAGTTTCACCTTCATGTTCAAATTAAGAAATGATTCAACAACCTTGGCTCTTACTCTATCAAGTGATTAAAAAACAATTAAATAGAAAGAACTACTCTGATAGAAACAAATAAATAAAAAAGAAGGAAAATTATGTTTAAGAGAGCATGGGTAATAACACACGTACGAGAAGAAACACTTTTTATAACATCTAATAAAAAAATGTTATACCCCTTAAATATTCCTTATTGATGTCCTAAATTTTGAATATTCCTTATTGTTACGATTTTTGAATACATTGGAAAAATGGGTATGAAAAAAACTATAAAAATTTGATTTTTATTTTGTATAGAAATGAAGAACATTGTTTAAAATTAATGAGAATGTAAGTGAAAAAGTATTTAGATTTGAAGGAAGAAGAAAGAACATGAAGGAAAGATTGGCCCTTGACCAACTCCTTTATCCCTCATTTTTTATTTTATTTCATAATATTTAAATTATTTTTATAAATATTAATAATTTTAAAGAGTCTTTGATACATATTTTTTTATTTTTAGGATTTTTATTATTATAATTTTTTTTTTTAAAATAATTTAACTTTGAAAGTCTTCAAAGTATGAAATTTTATTTATAAAAGAAATATAAAATATTTTCATTGAGGGTAATTTTGGAGTTTTTTTTAAAAAATTTTTTGTAAAGAATCTTATTTTAATAAGATTGTAAAAGTGAGATTTTAAAAAATAAAATAAAATTAGACTCCCTTGTTCTCCTAAACATAATTTTTCTGGAAAAATTACCGATTTCCAAAAAAATAATAAATAAAATAAATTAGCACTCCTCTGTAGATTGTGTACCTTCACATCCTTGGGGAAGATAAGGGTTGCCTACATATACCGGGGGACAGCTGCAGGTGAGACTTGAGGTTTGAGTGTCAGTTGAACAAATGGTATTCTCGCCACAAAAACTTGTGGATGTGTTGAGGTTTGAGGTGGAGGCATCGCACGTTGCGTTGTATATCCGCCAGTCCAGCACTGCTGGAACGTATTCCATATCTTTCATCGTATGTGGATCTGGTACATTTGAGATGAACCATTGTTGGTCCACCATGAACGCGTATTTGCATGGTTCTTGCTCATCAGCACTACCTTCAGGAAAGGTGTCTAAATTTGCAGTGAAGGACAGGAGGCCTGGAGGGACTTGGGTTTGGCAACACTCCAAGCCATAGCAGCTAGCATTCTTTGCCGCAGTTGCGACGTCCTTTTTGCAGAGGGTCATGCATCCCCCGATTACTGTATCATCCTGCATAAAGTAGGCCATGGCGCTGCAACCCACAGCAGTGAATCTAGTGTAGGTGTTGGAGAATGAAAAGGGGCCTCCCTCCCACCACTGCGTGTCATTTGATGGTTTGCCGGAACAATTCTGAGAAAGGAGTACTGGGTTGTTGACCCGGACGGTGCCATGTAATGAAACATTGAGCACCTCCAGATTTACTCCTTTCAGGAAAGGCTTAGGAGGGTCGGTAGAGTTGTTGCAAGTTACTTCGAACCATTCATCGAAGTAGCAACCAGCAGATCCAATTCCGAAGGGGTATGGAATGTCAACGTCTCCACACCACTCTTGACAACCAGGCTTCGCATGAGTTGCTGCTAATCCTTTGCTTAGCCATAGTAATAAGGAGATCTGAAGCAGCCACTGAACGGTTCTCATCATTCTTAGGTTGTTTGTTGAATTGCGATTCATACACTGCAAAGTAAAATATCCTCAAAAAAATTTATTCCAAGTATCTCTTACTAGTCAACTGAGGAAATCAAACCTGGTTGTCCTTTCCTATGCTTTTTATTCTTGTACCACATAGAAATTCCCGGAGAAAAAGGATGAATTGGTTAGATAAAATACTTTGCATCACCCAACTGGGACTACACGACGAATAGTGAGTTCGAACAATGTCCTTGTAATTGATGGATGCTTGGTAGCAACTTACTATGTAGGGAGCCCTTTGCAAGGAAGTGGCGAAGATATTTCCTAGGTTAATATTGCTGATAATTTGGATGCAGGCCCAGTCTTTTGATGGAACGACTCTTTGGTTGAGATCTTCAGAAAGTGATTGGAAATTGAGCGCAACAATAGGAATTAATAATAGATATTTATGTTCATATTTGAATTTAGTAATTAAAAATAATACATATTAATAAAAATAAATAATAAATTTATTAAATTATTATAAGGCTTGATTACAATTTAAAATTTTGCTAATTGGATATATTGTTATGGTCAATCCTTTTACATTATTTATAATGTATTTATACTGTCCTATTATAATTAGTTCAATACAATGAACTCTATTTTATTTTATTTTCTTTTTATGATAAAAAATTTGAAGTATATAATTAAGTATGTCATTCAATTACAATTTTAAGCATTGTTCTTTTTTAAAACCATGAATGAAATTTGTATCAAATATATAAGATTGAGATATAAACTTTTCTAATTTAAAGTATGATATTTATTTTAAAATAATATAGATATGTAACGTAATAAAATTTGTACACACGAATTTTAATTAATAAAATTCAAAAATAAGGAATTATCAACAAATTTACACTTTTCTCCTTCTGTTGTTTTTTTTTTCCTTATAGAAAAGGATAGATTAAATTTAAAATTCAAATAATTATATGAATTTTTTTTTTTAAAATAAATTTAAGACTTAATTATTTTGTAGTTATGACATATATCATAAAATTGGAGCCTCCCCTTCTTTGGTGTTTATAAATGCCCCACTTCCATACTTAGCTTTAATACATCTTTATACAGGATTGTGATTGATTTAAGAACCCCATTTGAATATGATTATTATTTAAAAAAAAATTATGAAATCAAATTTTAGAAAATTTAAATTAATTTTGTAAGTTTATATTGTTTATATCAGATTTACTATAAATTATATGGAAGATACTACTAGTTTCAGAAAACAGAAATCCATCCATACACGGTGACGAGCACTACACATTGCTTTCAGAAGTAAACTAAACACTTCAAATGCATAGCAAACTGAAACCAGACAAACTTATGAAGAACTGAGTGATTGTGCAGCAGAGATGCAGATGGAGAAGAAGTTGAAGAAGATGTGAAGTTAGATGAGTTTGTGCCAGCAGAAAAGCTTGGAAGCCGGGATAGCCTCTCTCAGAAATGGTAACAGTGTAGGATGCTTGAAGTGAAAAGGCATATGTATTTTCTGGAGGAGCATAATACATTGGCACAGGCATGTTTGAAGGGAGAACAGGCAATGAAGCTTCATAATTAAGGACATTAACTGCTTGCCTTATTGCAGGCCGAATATTGCAGTCTGGGTGAGCACACCAAAGCCCCACAATCATCAGGCGTTCAATTTGTTTCTCGTCAAAGTCTGCACATAATCTTGGGTCAGCTGCTTCAAGAAGCTTTCCTACTCCATAAAGGGTCCAAACCCACTCCACCAATTTGATCTGATTTTCCATGGCTTTTGGCTCCACAGATTTTCTTCCACAGCAAATTTCCAAAGCAACAACTCCAAAACTGTAGACATCGGATTCCTTGCTAGCATTGCCTTTCATAAGACATTCAGGAGCCATGTACCCCATAGTCCCTGCCAAAACTGTGGTTTGTGACCTTTTCCCATGATCAACAAGTCTGGCTAGCCCAAAATCACTAAGCTTCGCGTTGAAATCTGTATCCAGCATCACGTTACTCGATTTTACATCTCTGTGCATAACACATTGTTCCCATTCTTCATGCAGGTAAAGCAACGCTGAGGCCAATCCTGTAGCAATTTTGTACCTCATTGCCCATGTCAACAAGGTTTTTCCTTCAAATAAACAAGAGGCCAAACTACCATTTGGCATGAAGTCGTATACCAATAGAAGCTCTCTTTTTTTATGGCACCAGCCCATTAGCTGCACCAGGTTCCAATGCCTCAATCTACTGATGATCTTTACTTCAGATGCATACTTGAAAAATGTGAATCTCAATAATGAACTACACCTAGAGGGGGGTGAATAGGTGTTGTAGAACAATTTAAAATTCTCCCAACAAAGGTTACCTAACCTTAGACTATCTTTATGTCAAGAATTTTTTTTTTTCTTCCAATAACTTTTCAACAAAGCAAAACATCCACAAGCAATAATGTATGCATCAACAATCTCCCAACAATTTATAAATGCAAAACACATGCAAATGTTTCAACACTCCTAAAAAATAAACCAAAATATAGAGTGAGAGAAAGAGACAATGAACACCAGATTTTTAACGTGGAAAACCTCTGAAGAGATCAAAAACCACGGGCCTATCACCGATTAAAAACTCCACTATGAAGAATAAAAACTGAGTACAAGGTTTTACCTAGCTCAAGCCAACCAATCCTTCCCAGAATACTTGACTAGTACCTTCATTTTCAGTTTCTCTTTTTGGAGCACACTTGGAGTCCGCACCAAGCTCAATCTCGGCCTCTTCTTGAATCCATACAAGAAGAAAATGGGTTTTTACACAAACCCAAATAGAATGAGAGATTGAGATGTAAATGAAAGAATGAATCAACCCATTTATTGCTCAAGAAAATTCATTGAAAACTAGTTTGGAAAACATTAAGAGAAGTGGATTTTCTTTGCAATCAAAAACCCCCAAATTAGGAAAGCAAAAATGAGAAAATAAAGAACACTTGGAGTGTGGCTGCTCTCCCCACATTTTCAGCAGTCTCTCCTATCAGAAAATGAGATAAGATTGGTTTTTAAAGTGTAAAAAAAAACCCTTAATCTAATGGCTGAGATTTGATCAAAAAACATTAGTTGGATAGATCCACCCCTACACTTGGATCGATCCAGAAACAGAGGAATGAAAGTCTTGCACCAAAAACCATTTTTCCCAACTTTCTAACACATTTAAAGATTAAAAACCGGATTGATTCACACCCAATTACTCCACACTCGACTACATACCTCGGCCTCTTAGCAAAGTCTTAGTCTTTAAAGTCAAGTAGTCCGAATAGGAATAGGAAAGCCGAGTTAGGGGACACTTAGGAATTTTGTCCGGAATTGCCAACCTAGCTAAACACTCACAATACTCTTTTACCCCTTGTTCAGACCCTCTTGAGACCCTCTTAACAGCAATGTAGGAGCTTGGATTCCGCAAGAAACCTTTATAAACCCCACCAAACCCTCCCTCTCCAAGCTTCTCTGCCTCTGCAAAGTTATTTGTGGCAAGAACCAACTCTTGACGCGTAAACTTCCGAGGCCCAGTACCCTTTGCAAAATCGTCAACCATGGACAGGTCAAAATCAGGATCTTCTACCCCTTTCTCACTTATCCTTTTCCTCCACAAGCAAAAGCAGACCAATCCCAACCAGGCCACCAGGGCACAAACGCCAACACTCAATCCCACCACTAGTCCTGTCTTCTTTTCTTCACTATCAAAGAGATTTGTAAATTCGATGAACTGAAACTCCATGAGTAAATGACGTGTATCTCGCAGAAATATCCTGTTGAACTTGAGAAGCCAATAGTAACGAAGTCGGGCAAGTAATTGCTCAGATTAACTTTGTAATAGAGGCTTTGTGGAGTGGTGTTATCATCATACAAATCATGAGTGCCAAAGATAACGCTCAGATTTTTGGAACTAGAAGCGTAACTGATGGAAACTTGATTTATTTTTCCTCCCGGACTATGACTCCACCATGTCATGTTTTCCACAGATTTCATGGAGTTAATATTGATACCAACATGATCATGTTCTGGATCCCAATCATTTCGATAAGTATCAAACTCCACTGCAAAAAAGTGATTTGCTTTTGAGTTCAGTGCCTGATTGCTAGACACAAGACCCAGGCCGCCGCCTCCTCTCACATCTGAAGGCAGTTGGGTATCGTATGGAGCAAGAAAGAATGCGAGTCCATCACCATGAGAAAAATTTCCTTGGGCATCAATTCCAAATGAGAAATTGGTAGAGAAATCAGCCATCCTTTTCGAGGCCTTATCCCAAAGGTGAAACGGCTCACGATATGTAGCTCGACCCCAACTATCATTCACCTGCTGGTTTCTAGTGAGGTAGATGGCTTTATCACCAGAATAAGAAGCCTGCCCCTCAAAATGAATTTGATTACCATTCGGATCAAAATCATTAAAACTGAAAGATAATGATGAATTCGCAGAAGGGATCATTAGAGACAATAAAAAGGAGACCATGAAGATATGGAGTAAAGGAAGTGTATTTGAATGGAGTTGGGCAATACCAGCGTTGCAGACAGCCATGGTTGGAAGGATGGTTGAGTTTGAGAGTTGCAGATTGCTAAATAACTTATAGTCGCAAGAGGCTTCCAAAATTGTCTAAAGCCCTTAACAACTTATTTTTACTAAAATCTATCATTGCATTCAAAAAATCTGCTTGTACCTTCCCAAAAGTCAATCCAAATAGCAACCAAGTAAAAGTTTTCAAAAAATTCTTTTTAGTCTTCAAAAAGTTAAAGAAATAATTTTAGTTTCCAAAAAGTGAATTCATTTTTGAAGACAAATAAAGGCAAGAATATTAATTAAAAAAAGAAAAGAAAAGAAAAGGATCCAACAACAAAGGAGGATGCAAACAAACATAAGAAGGCCAAACTTTTAACCCTTCGATATCAAGCAAAACTAGTGTTACAAGAACCCCTTATTATAAGAGAAACCAGCTTTACTTTTTGTTAATCTTTAGCTTTTTTATGGAGATAATTTGTCGTCATTACTTGAATTGACAACGCATGTCTTCTTCAAAACATTGCACACCATTATTGCCTTATTTGATTGCTTCTATGATGAATTTTGCTAACATTATAGAAGAAATCTAAAAAATCAACCCTCTATAAAGCACACCATTATTGCCTTCTTGAAATACAAAATCGATCAAATTAGATAGGAGAAGTTTTTTTTTTTTTTTTTTTGTAATTTTTTAGGTGGTCAAAACATTGCACCTATTATAGGACACCAAGTGACTTTTTAATCGGTATAAATAAGGTTAAAGTAGCATTGTGAGTTTTATCCACACTTGTAAGTCTTGACATATGCATGTATTAATATGATGAACGTACTGTTAAAGTGTATAAAAAGGATGAATTATTTATTAAAATACAAAATGTAAGAATATGGTTATACACACAGAATTCATTTTTGTTTTAAATATAGCTAGCTCATGGATATTTTCTTCCATGATTAATAAACAAAAACTCTCTTATTGCCTCTATATCTCTCTCTCTTAATTCAAAGAAAATAAATTAAAGGAATATTTTGAAATGGACCAAAAAAATCGATTTCTTGACAACGTTTAACTATGAGATTACGAGAATGAAATTATGAATTTTAAGATTTTCCTTAGCATTGTATTTTTTTAACTTTGTTTTTTTTTAGAAGTTATCTCTTATGCATTAAGGATATTCCAGGTAATTAAGAATATTCAATAAGTCAAATATCCTTTAAATGAACTTCTAATATTTAGGGAGAAAAACGATAAATTGGTCCGATAAGATACTTTACAGCACCGAACTGGGACTACACGACGAATAGTGAGTTCGAAAAATGTCTTTGTAATTGATGGACGCTTGGTAGCAACTTTCTATGTAGGGAGTCCTTTACAAGGAAGTGGCGAAGATACTTCCTAGGTTATGTTATTAAGAATTCTGATAATTTGGATGCATGCCTAGTCTTTTGATTGACCAACTAGTTCCACGAGATCTTCAGAAAGTGATGGGAAATTGCACGCAATAACAGGAATTAATAATAGATGAGATGATTTAATAATCAAACAGTTGAATGACAATTTGTTTTATAGACTTAAAAAGAAAACTTTTATCTGATTCTGGTAACACAATTATGCAATGAATAGAAACCGAGTGGAAGAGTTCTACACACAACAGCCAAAACAGAACTTAACATACAAATAAAAAAGGAGACTTTTGCAAGGGCAAAGTTGAAACTGAGATTCAGTCTCTCCTCATATGTTCAAATTTCACATATCCAGGAAGAGAAATGTTATTAGTTATTGATTCAGTAACACAGTCAAAATTCTAGGAGAATGTCTTTTGGGTTACTTAACTAATGCTCCGACCACTTTCTGAAGCTCAATGATGAGTATATTTTCAGAACTGGTGGAAAAGGTTATGAAGGCTTTCATGGATGTGTGTATGGAGCTAATTTTTAAGAATATTTGAAAATTTTAGAAGCAGTTTTGTTGAGATGTACAGAAAAAGGACTGTTTCTAAGTTGGTAAAAGTATCAGTTTATGGTGAACAAAGAAATTGTCCTTGGGTACATTGTTTTTGCAGAAGGAAATAAGGTGAATCAAGCTAAAGCTGATCGCACCAATCATAAGGCCACCTAATTAGAGTTTGCCATTTTAATCAATGTGTGATGCAAATGACAATGCCGTACATGTTGTTTTTGGACAAACGGAAGAAGGAAGACCTTATGCAGTTTATCATGCAAGTAAAATGTTGAATGATGATATAAAAAATACACAACTATTGAGGAGTTACTTGCAATTGTGTTTGCATTTGATAAATTCAAAGCTTACTTGTTGGGGATTTCTAGAGTGGTTTTCGCTTATCACTCAACTTTAAAATATCTGCCTAGCAAGGAGGATGCTAGGGCAAGGTTGATAAGGTGGATATTAATGGCAAATTTGTTAATCATAGGCAAATATACTCCTAGGAAAGTGGTGGTAGTTGGTTTGACTTTGGCTTTGGTGAACTATTTTACACTTGGTTTTAGTAAACCAAGGTTGAAGACTGGTGTTCTCCCAAAAACAAAGTAAACCAAGGCCGAAGATCGGTATTCTCCCAAAAAAAAAATAAAAAAAAGAGAGAAAAAAAAAATAGAACAAGCAAACTATTGGTATAGGGACTTGATCGATCCCACAAGGATTGCCAAGGTGGTACCGAATAATGCAAGATCTAAGATTGATAATTTAATTTCCATGTAATTTAACTTAACCTATTGAATTAAAAAAGATAATGAAATTTTGGTGATTTTAAACAATAGAAAATTTAATTATAACTGGACAATGTCGAGATTCTTGATACATCAACACTGTGGTACCAAAATTTTGACAGAGCCTCTATTATATCATACCATTATCGAAATCTAGGGTTGTTTATTGAACTTAGTGTTGAAATCCTCTACTCCTTGTGCCAAACTTTGCAACTTTAAAAACTTCATCTCTCTTGGCCTCCTTCAATTGCTTTTAGACTGAACATACCCAAATAATAAAAATGCATCCTACAAATAGCTTTTACATGGATTGAAGCACAAAAAAAAAAAAAAAAAAATGTAGGTGTTTGTCAAAATTTAGAGGCTTGTATTGAACTAGTGTCAAAGTTCTTTGATAGGGAATCCTTAAAAACTAAAGCTCTTTGTCTTCCTTAATTTGGTATCAAACTTATGCAAACTAAACCCTTGTGTCAAAATTAACTAGTATTAAACCGAGCTAAGTTCCATTTTATTCCTTGTATTAAGATCTGGAAGAGGTGTTAAATAAGTATTGACTATGTTCGACAAAGGTGACTAAGACTTAACATTCTCAGATTTCAATTCCATGTTGTGCTTCTGTCAAACTGACTTCAAAAATAGGTATCAAGTGAGAATTCATTTTCCTAGCAATGTATCAAAATTTCAAACTAAAATGTTGATACCTCTAAGTCTTTGAATCAAAATACTTTGGCCTTCTTCCCCTAATCGAAATGACCATTGAAATCTTCCACCTTTTGTATTGAAATTGCTCTAGCACTTCGATATTGCCTCTTTTCCTTACCTTTTTCACACTTTCTTTCATATCCAATTGTTCTTTGGGCTTATGATCTTTGGGTTAACTTGATACTCTTATAATTTATGCTTTTAACCCTCATTTTATTGTATTCTTCACTAGATTAACACATTAGTAACAAATAAGGACTTAACATATATTAAAGTTAAAAGAAAATGAATCATTCAAAGAATATGAAAAATCCATCTTTTAAGCATGCAAAATAGCGATTTTGAGAGTTGACCAATATCCAAAAAAGAATAGAAAAGAAAAATAATAAAAACTATATTAATTATTGTTGGGAAATTATTAAAGTGGGCCCACATGTGTTGATTAATTGTAGATTATTAGCTATCTTTTCCGATTAGCTCATTAAGGTGATTAGATAAGTTTTTGTTTATTTATTGGGCTTAGGCATCTTATCAAGTGTGGGCTTTAATATGTAGAGGCCACTTGATATTATTTTATTTTTTATTATGGGTCAAAAATAAAATAAAATAAAATAAATAGGTTGAGGTCCCCAGTCTAAATAGATAAGAGATTCTACTTATATCCCATAGTTGAGTGAAATAAGATTTTTCTCTCTAGAAAAGAAAGGTTTAGATGTGGAAGACTAAAACCTCATTCCACTATATCATAATGGATCCAGGTATACTTTTGATTTATTTTTCTTGATGATTTAACATGATCTTGTTTTTGGAATGAAACACATGATCTTGATTTTAGGTTATAACTTGATTCTATTCTAGTTGGGCTATTAGTATGAGATCTAGAATAGGTCATAACATGAGATCTAATGTTTAGGTATTCTTATAAGTAGTTTGGATAATCCCTACAAGTAGTATCAAAGCCACATCATGCAAGTAGTATCGGAGCCACATCTTGTTGAATCGTTGAGAAATAAATTTCCCAATTCTTTTCATAGATTTTTCTATTCATTAAGACATATGTTTGTGTTTTTTGGATCTAATTAATAGTTTATGAATGTATTTATATATATATATTCATTTTGCATTCAAGAAATTTTTTGTTTTTTTAATATATATATACACATATTTGTTTGTTAGATTCTAGAAAGTTTTTTTTTTCTTGGGTCCAGACTATTATTTGTTTTGGATATGTATGATTGTGGGCATGGCTCACATTGGAATTTTTTAGGGTTTTTTGAGGTCCATGTTGCCTTTTTTGAAGGAACTTAATTTCTTGCTTGCCCTAAAAGTTTCTTCAAGCATAAAGACTTTGGGCCCAACAAATAAGACCATTTGATAGGTATAATGACAAGTTGGACTTGAGCCTTTTATAAGGATCCAATGGGTTGAATAAGGAACTAGGTTGAGTTGAACCAAACCGGTCCATCCTGACCGTTGATCTATGACCATTAACTATTGACCATTGACCCATAAAAAAATAAAAAATAAAAAATAAAAATTGGAGTTCTTGTTTTGAATGTTATCCATCTCTTATGTATTTTAATATATAGTGTTTCAAAATAAATTGAATTGAATTGAATGCCATCGAAGTGACCTCTTTATGTAGATTTGTTTATTTTGAAATATGTGGATATTATTAATAATCACTACAAGAAAAAAGGTCCTTATTGACATATATCATCTTGACTTAAGATAACATATGTGAAGATTGTCTATTTAAATGAACAATTATGACATATACAATTTAGTTTAAATCAACAATGACATATATAATAGTTATTGCATTTTTCCATGACTTATGATGATGCAACCTTGACAAATAATTTATAAGTCAATCTATAATTAATATGTTCATATGTCAAGGTACCAAAATGAAAGCAATAATGACATATATATTATTTGCTAAATTTTTCTTGGTTTAATGATATGCAATCTTGACTAAAAATTCATTAGTCAAAGTATAGTTAATCTTTTCTATCTAAATAAAAGTAATAATGACATACATGCATTTGCTAAATTTTTATATGGTTTATAATGACACAACCTTAATAGAAATTTATAAGTTAATAAATATTTAATAAATTAATGTTTTAAGATTAGAATATTTGGTACCATCACTTTAACATATATTTTGTAAGTGAAAATAAGCCTATTTTATTTTAATTTATTAAGGTTGAGTTATTGAAAAACAAAATCCTAATTTAAGGCAATTTTATCATATTTTGGTAGTTTTTACAAGCATATTCATTATTATTTTGAATAGAAATTTATGATTAAAAAGGATAAGATAATGTTTCCATTTAAAAAAGAATATCAATATATTGAAAACTATACCTATAATCTTATTTTAATATTTTGGATAAGACACTAAGTTATGTCTCTATATTTCTAATTGTTGGAATTAAAATATATTGCCACTAACTTGGGTCAAGGTCTCACAAGTATTAGGTAATTAAAATTATATTTGTGTTAATTAGACATTAAATCTACTAAGAATAACTTAATTAGTATTTAGGTATTATAACTAATTGTAGACCACAAAATCAATCCATAGACCCATTTCTTTTAAAACATTTTAAGCCCATTTTATTTAGTTTGGGCCCATTACATTTATGCTTTTGCCTGAGCCATAAAAAAAGCTTAATAAATAAGTTTTTTGTTTTTCCTTCTATTCCATTTCCTTCCACTTACACCGCCCCATCTTCCCCATCTTCCTTTTTCTCTTCTTTTCCTATTTTTTTCTTCTTTCTTCTTCTTCTTCTTTCTTTTTCATCCTCTCATCCTCATATTCATGGCAGCCTCTACGCCACCACCTCCATCTCCTGTGTTGTTACCATCCATGAGTCCCACACCCACCATGCCACCATCTTTATATTCCCCCATGGCTATTGTTCCCATGTTCACTATGACTCAAACGTGCTTCCCGATGTTTCGCCATAACCCCGATGTGATTCTTGATGTTCCATCTCCATCATAGCCACCATTGTTGCAGCCCACAGCCTTGGTACCTCCTGCACTACCCATTGAATTTTGTTGGACTGACATCAACACCACCATCTCCATGGTTGCCACTTCGTTCTTCATCTTTGGGCTTCAAGAGACGTAGGTAAGTTTCCTTGGATCTCTACAATACTTGTTGAGGTAGTTTTAATTTAATTTTTATATGGGCTTGGGTCTCATTTGCTTTATGATTGGGCTTCAAATATTTGGTGCATGGGTTTGATGTTATAATATTTTATTACTTGGGCCTTGTGGTTCATTTGGTTGAGCCCAATAATAAGAGTATTAGGCACACATAAGCAGGTTGGTCTTGATAGCCATGGAGTTTTGTTGAACCTTAGGATTGTTGAGGTCATGCTTCACCATTGATTGGGCTTCAAGCAAGAGATAAGTATGGATGAGGCTTCATCCTGGAGGATATGTGAGTTTGAATATCCACCGTGTTTTACATTGAGTCTAGAATCACAAAATCAATTCAATTACAATTGATGATATTAAAGGTCAATAGGTGTATTTATTTTATTTTTGTGATATTGAAGGTTAGTATATTTACTGTCCTATGAAAATATCTTTTAATTTTTTGGTATTTGTTACTTAATTTTATATTAATTTTTTGTTATTCTACTAGGTATCTAAGAAATACATCAAGAAGAAGACAATGATGCAGAAACAAATATCACCTCTTATGAAGATAATGTTGTACTTTTCAATTTAAGTTTGTATATTATTTTAATTGAATGTTTTAGCTAGGTTTTGTTTGTATATAGAAAATAGAGAGGTACTTGAAAAACATTTATGGAATTGTGTTCTTAATATTTAATGTATATGTAATGATTTTTTTTCTTAAATAGTAATTTATTTAAATTATTTTCGGGACTTGATTGTGATTAGCATAATTAAAAATATACCAAATTTAATTTTGAGATAGGTTTCATATGGTATATAACATGTTCATTTTCCATTAAAAAATAAAAATTATAATAAAATAATATTAAATTTTTCATAAGTTATATTGACATATGGCTCATGCCCAATATTGACAGGTGTAGTGGCAACTATGACATATGTGATACCAAACATTGACATATATAAAACAATTATGATATATATAAAATCTAACCTTGACATATATATTTAGAAATCTTTTCATATGTGGGATTAATCATGACATATATGACGTCTGACCTTGACACTTGTTGGAGTAACCTTAACAAAAGAGTAAGTTAACCTTGACATAAGATCAAGTAATCTTGTCATATGTTAAATTCAACATTGACAGAAGGAAAAGAAACATCGATAGATATCATACTATTAAGATTTCATCATTAGTAGAAATAGAGAAATCTTGACATATGTATATGTCAAGCTAGCTTTAAACTTTTCTTGACATTGGCATAGATGACATATACAAATAGTAACCTATCTTAACAGATATATCTTATCTTAACGGCAAAAAACTGTCAACAATGGCCTTTTTTCTTGTAGTGAATGCAATGATTGTGTTTAAATCTATGTGGAAAATATTTGACCCAAAGAAAGATCATCTTTTTACTAGATTATAGACATTTGTGGTAGTAATATGTGATAAATTTTGGTGTTTTCCATGCATGCAACATGTCTGTGCAAAGAAAGACTTGTTGGTAGGATTTGTTATCAATATGTACAAACCTTTCATTTAAGAGTATTGTTTACAAATTATTATTTTTGTCCAAATACTAAATTTCAATGTTGTGCTTGGTATCTTATATTGGCGCAATTTATTTTATATTAGGCCATGTTTATTTATTGTAAGCTTGTTATTTTGTTCTAGATATAGTAAATGCTACTTTTATATATGCCAGCTTCAATAATATTCCAGTGCTTAATGGCACTAACTTTGGGAAATGGAAAGAGCACATTCCCATTGTGCTTAGGTGTATGGACCTAGACTATGCAATCCTATCAGAGAAACCTCTTGTTCCTACTAATAGCAGTAGTATAGAACAAAAGTCACTTTATGAGAAATGAAGCATTCTAACCACATGAGTCTGATGATCATGAAACATTCCATTCTAGATACCATTAGATTGTGCCTTAGGAAGAAATTGCTAAGAGTTTCTTGAGCCAAATAGCAGACTGATTCGTTGGTAATGAAAAGGTCGAAATGAGCACCATTTTGTCTAAGCTCATTTCAATGTGATATAAAGGCAAAGGAAACATAAGGGAGTATATCATAGAAATGTCTAATCTTGTTACAAGATTAAGAGCACTAAAGTTAGAATTCTCTGATGACATTCTCGTGCACCTGGTCTTGATCTCTCTTCTTGCACAATTCAATCCTTTTAAGATAAGTTACAATACTCAAAAGGAGAAATGGACTCTTAATGAGCTCATTGTCTAATATGTGCAAGAGAAAGAGAGATTGAAACAAGAGCAAATAGAAAGTGCTCACTTAGAAACTTCTTCCAATGACAATACTACCAACAAGAAGAGAAAAAGAAACAATAAAGAAAAAGAAGCTGAAAATAATGGGACTTCATAGCCTGAGGTGCAATAGAAACAAGATAAGGTCATCACTTGTTTATTTTACAAGAAAGGTGGACATGTGAAGAAGGATTGTCCTAAGTATGCAAAATGGCTCATTAAAAAGGGTAAACTTCTCAACTTTGTTTGTTCTGAAGTTAATTTGGCCTTAGTACCAAATCATACTTAGTGGATAGATACAAGTGCAATAACTCACATAAGTGTGACTATGTAGGGTTGTCTAAGGAGTCAATTGCCAATTGATGCTAAAAGATTGATCTATGTGAATAATGAAAACAAGACTTCTGTTGAGATAGTTGGATTATTAAGATTGCAATTAGAATCTGGTTATTATTTGGATTTGCATGAGACATTTTATGTCCGTGTTTTTTTATGGAATTTGATTTCTAGTCCTTGTTTGGACAATTTCTACTATTCTTGTTCGTTTGGAAATGGAAAATTTAGTCTCTTTCAACATTCAAACATTATTGGTGTTGGTTCTTTAATTGATAATCTATATAAATTGGATGTTCATGCCTCACAAATCATTGAAACCTTGCATGCTGCTGATTATGGTATAAAATGCAAATTAATTGATGAGAATTCTTCCATGTTGTGGTATAATTGTTTAGGACACATTTCTAAACAAAGAATTCAAAGGCTTATGTCAGAAGGAATTCTTAATTCCCTTGATTTTTCAAATTTTGAAACATGTATTAAATGCATTAAGGGAAAACAAACAAATGTCAGAAAAGTTAGTGTTGATAGGGGTTCAAATGTCTTGGAAGTAATTCTTACTGATATTTGTGGTCCATTCCTATGGCTTCTTGAAATGGTCAACAATATTTTATTACTTTCATAGAAGATTGTTCTCATTATGCGTACCTATACTTGATTCATAAGAAGCTTCAATCATTCGATGTTTTCAAATCCTATAAAGATGAAGTTGAAAATCAATTTGGAAGGAAAATTAAAGCCATTAAATCTAACCATGGTGTTGAGTACTATGGTAGATATGATGGATCAGGTGAATAGCATCCAAGCCCTTTTGCAAGATATTAGTAGGAATGTGGCATTGTTCCTTAGCACACCATGTTAGGGACTCCAAGTCAAAATGGTGTATATAAGAGACGAAATAGAACCTTAAAGAATATGGTTGGAAGTATGATAAGTCATTCTTCTCTGCCATAATCGCTTTGGGAAGAAGTCTTAAAGATTATAGTATATATCCTTAACTGAGTTCTAAGTAAAGTAGTAGCTAAAATCTCATATGAGCAATGAATTGGAAAGAAGCCTAGCATTAGGCATCTTCAAATTGTTGTCCAACTAAGGCTAGGCCATACAGGCCTAATGAAAGAAAATTGGACCTAAGAATAGTAAGTTGCTATTTTGTTGGATACTCAAAGAGATCGAGGGGTTTCAAGTTTTATGATCTCTCAAGCAGATCCTTGTTTTTTAATAGGGAATGCAAAATTTATTAAGGATGTTGAATATAGTGGGAGTGCTAAACTTAGGAACATTATGTTTGAGGAGGAACATGTCATTATTCCTGCTATTGCAACTAATAATGAGCAAGTAGCTTCACTTGTCATTATGTAAGATGTAAATACAAATAATCAAGATGCTCCTAAGATATCCCCTACTCATATTGAAGCACCCACTCTTACTCATGTAGAGAAGCAGCAACAACCTCAATTGGAGGTGCCATAAAGGATATCCACTAGGAAGAGGAGATCGGGGATTTCAAATGATTATATCGTGTATCTCCAAGAATGTGAGTTTGATATAGGACTGGAAGATGATCCAGTATCATTTACTTAGGTCAAACAATGTGTGAACTCCTACAAATGGATAAATTCCAAGAAATATGAGATGAAAATAATGGAAGACAATGACATTTAGGATCTTATCGAATTACCTAAGGGAGCGAAACCAATAGGTTGTGAATGGATTTTCAAAACCAAACAAGATTCAAAAGACAATATCAGAAGATATAAAGTGTGTCTTGTCGCTGAAGGTTTCACACAAAAGGAAGATATTGATTATAAAGAGACTTTTTCTCCAATTTCTTTAAAAGAATCTTTTAGAATCATTATGGCACTTGTAGCTCATTTCTCAATGGTGACATTAAAGAAATAATATACATGATGCAACCAGAGAACTTTGAATCTAATGATTCAAAACATCTAGTGTACAAATTAAAGAAGTTCATCTATGATTTAAAAAAAGCATCCTATCAATGGTATCGGAAGTTTGATCAAGTGATTACCTTATTTGGTTTTAAGGAAAACACTGTTGATCAATGTATTTATCACAAGATAAGTGGGAGCAAATTTATTCTTTTGGTATTATATATTGATGATATTCTACTAGCAAGCAGCGATATAGGCCTATTACATGAAACTAAGAGATTTCTTTCAAACAATTTTGAAATGAAAGATCTTGGTAATGCATATTTTGTGTTGGTCATACAGATTCATTAAGATTGTTCTCGTGGTATTCTTGGCTTATCACAAAAGGCATATATTGATAAAGTGCTTAGTAGATTTGGCGTGAAGGATTGTGCACCAGGAGATATGCTCATTGCTAAGGGTGATAAATTCAGTTCGCTTCAATGCTCGAGGAATGAAATTGAGAAAAGAGAAATGCAAAAGATTCCTTATGTTTCAGTAGTAAGGAGTCCTATGTATGCTCAAGTTTGTACGTGTTCGGATATTGCGTACATGGTTGATATGCTAGGCAGATATTTAAGTAACCCCAGAATGGATCATTGGAAAGCAGTTAAAAGGGTTATGTGATATCTATAGAAAACAAAAGATTTCATTCATGCTTAGCGAAGATTTGATGATTTGGAGATCATGGGGTATTCCGATTTTGACTTTACTGCTTGTAGGGATTACCCAAACTACTTATATGAATACCTAAACATTAGATCTCATGTTATAACCTATTGAAGATCTCATATTAATAGCCCAACTACAACAAGATCAAGTTATAACCCAAAATCAAGATCATGTTAAATCATCAAGAAAAATAAATTGGAAATGTACCTAGATCCATTGTGATGCAATGGAATGGGGTTTTAGTCTTTCACATTTAAACCTTTATTCTCCAAAGAGAAAAACACTATTTCACTCAACAATGGGATATGAGTAGAATCTCTTATCTGTTTATACTAAGGACCTCAACCTATTTATATTATTTTATTTTATTGTTGGCCCATTATAAAAAATAAAATAAAATCAAGTGATCTCTACACATTAAAGCCCACACTTAATGATATGCCCAAGCCCAATAAAATAAATAAAAACTTATTTGATCACTTTAATGGGCTAATAGAAAAAAAATAGCTAACAATTTACAATTAATCAACACATGTGGGCCCATTTTAATAATTCTCAACAATTATAACTGTATTAATCATTTTTAGTCCAAGCATTTAATCTCTAAGGAAAATCAATTCTAAAAGTATTTGAATTCACCTGTATCAAATATAGAACAAAGTGAGTAAGAAAACATATTACTTTAGACAAATAATGAAATAGATTTTTTTCAAAATTATAATCCATTGTAGAAAATTTTAAAATACATACTACCGTGATTGAATGCAAATTCCTATTTAAGTGTGTTTCATAAGCATGTTAGTTCATTTTCTAGCATATTGATGAATTAAATGCTATAATATCAATACTCAATATATTCAAAGCCAAATTTATATTGATAAGAACTTCAGTAGAGATGAAAACCATTTAAACTTATCATATTAAGAATGAAATAACTAGTTACAAAGAACTTATTAATCCAAAGAAAAGGAGAAAAAGAAATTAAAATGAATTACAAGTTAAGAAAAAATAGGACATGAGGTGCTATGTATACATATACATACATACATATATATGTGTATACACATATATAGACACATATATATATGTATATATATATGTCTATACACATATATATGTATGTATGTATGTATGTGTATACACATATATATGTATGTATGTATGTATGTATGTGTATACACATATATATGTATATATGTATATATATATATATATATATATATATGTTTATATATGTATATGTACATGTATATATCCTTTAGTATAACAATATAGGAACTCATATGTATACAAGACAAGAAATAACTTTTGTAATTGAATCATTAGAAGCCAAAAAGAATCATGGAATGATGTTGTCTTTATAAGGAGAATTCTATGGTACCAATGAAGTAGCTCAAATTGTGCTTTAATGGCAAAATTAAAGAGTGAATTATGCAATGTAAAGGCTCATGTCTCTTCCTTTAATTGAAATTGTTGCTAAGACCATGACTATTTGTTTACTCGATATGTATCAAAGGAACTCCAAGAGTCGTGAAGTGTGATAAGAGTTTAGTAAATACAGATAGAGCAATGTTAGGGAAAGAGATGAGTAATGAATGCTATGGAGAGATATAGAAGGTAAGCAAACATGAGAATGAAAGATTGGAAGCCATGACATGAAGTTCAACATGTAAATAGAAGTTTAAGACCTAGTAGCTACACATATTTTCACTTTAAGGTTAATTTTGAAGGAATTACCAATTGGATAAAGCCATAAATCAAGTCAAAGCTTATGAAGTTAGGAACCCAACACTTCAAATGGTGTACAAATCAAATTTAAAATGAAGAGGCTACAACCATTTGAAGCAAACAATACTGAGCCATAACTTAATGTCGAATTTGCTTAACAAATCTTGACTGTTTTTTTTTTTTTTTTTTTTTTTGTCAAAATTTGACATGAAAATTTTGTCAAAATGCAATTCAATATTCCCTAGGATCTAAAGATCATGCACCCTTGTGATATTGTTTCCAACTTTTTCAAATGAGTTGTTTTTCAATTAAAAAATCAAAATTGATCTCTATCTAATCTACTTGTTTGTAAAATATATGGCTTAATTTTGTAATGTAATTTGAACTTTAGCTGCTGAACCTTGGTTTTTTCATGCATAGAAGTATTTTTGTTGGAATGTTGATATATAACTAGTGGAATACTTGGAGTATCTACATTTCATTTATTTTAAAAAACATATAGACGTGAATAGGGTCTTAGAGGACAACAATAGTTTTTATGATTTGTAGATGGGTCGTCAATAAAAGAGAATGATTGATAAGATAGTTAAGTTGATCAGGATTGAGATGAAAGAATTTCTTTCCAGTAAAGCAAAGGCAATAGAATCTCAATTCAAGTTTAAGTTAAATTCCACAACTTCATGTTGATTGGCTTTTTAGCTTCCTAAAGTGAATGTCTAATCTTATCTTACCTAGTTGGTGGTAATTGATAGAATGATGTATAAAATAAAAGAACATGCAAGTCTATCTGAACTTGATTCCATGAACACCATATATGGAACAACAAATCTTGCAAAAGAAATGAGATCTCTATTTAGATAATTATATATTTTTCAAAAATATATTTTAATTGTATTTGGTTAATTACACTTGTTTTTGTAAAGCTATTTTGAAAAAAAATTGTATAATTAAATGATTCATGCCTAATTGGTGTCTCAGCTGATTCGTGTCCAGCTGGTGCTCCTTGATTGAGGGAGTAATCAACAAAATTTATAACCTATTACACCATATACTAGGGTAGCAAAGACAAAGCTACTATAGCATAGTGGCTCTAGGATCGTTCACTGGGATGGGTTTTCACTTCACAAATGATATTAATTCAAAGTTGAATTAGTGCCTTTTCATTTCAAGGTTAGCTTTAAAAGAAAACATAAAGATGTTTGAATGAAAAAGGTTCGGTTTTAAACTAACCAAAAATAGTAACTGATTTTACTTACAATGAAAAGTGTTTCTTGGAGTTTCAGATCACTAGGTTCAGATTCCTTGTACAAAAAGGGAGTTCCGGTCACTTGTTTCTTTTCCTCGCATTAGAGAATTAACATATAGTTCCTTCTTTAACCGGTGTTGTACAGATGCTTCCCATTAATGGGTTCAAACACTAAATCCCTCTCACTGATGCATCTTGCAATGGCTCATACCTCTCACCTAGCACTTGCCATTCAAGGTGATCTTTAACCTTGGATTACCCGTCAAAAGCTCGCAAGAGATAACTAATGGATGTCTCCTTGGAGTCCAAAAGCTTACCAAGTGTTGGCAATTCTAGAAAATCCTACCTTCAAGTCACCTCCCAGAGGCTCGCAAGGGGTAAACTAGTGCATCTCCATGGACGGAAATCACTTGCCTTACCAAGTGTTGGCCCAAGTGATTTAAAAGCGTTTTAAGTTAACTAAAAAGATAAAAACCATTAACGGGTCACACTTTCTCTTCATTAAAAACTAAAACAACAAAACTTCCAATTTATGCATGAGGGAACTTACCCGGCTTTCTTCACTCCAAGAGACAAAGAGCCTAGCCTCTCACCCTCTGAGGAAAAATCCTCAAAGTTTGATTGGCTAGAAAGAAAAAGAACAAGAAAACAAAAATATATAGAAGAAACAGAGCAAGTGCTCTGTATTTTACTTCCTTGCAAATTTGTACAAAGGATGCGTCACCCCCGAGAACAAGCTCCCGAGAGCTATATATAAAGAAAATTACAAAACAAAATATCTGAGGTTATTCACCCATTTTCCAAACTTAATAACTAAGGAATCCTATAATTGGTGGGTTACAAGGAGAAAATGGAAATTTAGACAAAAATATCTGAAGAAAAATATCTCCAAGTGTCGGTTACAAATATCGGGAAGCACTAAGGATCATTTCGTAGGTGAAAACGAGGTCTGCGAGATTTCGCAGATGCACAAAAAGGGCTGCGAAATCACTTCGCAGTAAAAGGCTGTATCCACAGCGCTGCGAAGTTGGCTTTCATCTTGCGGTGTTTGGCTTCCATCGCGTCGTGAAACTTCAAGGGAAAATCCACAGCACTGTGCAAAAAGGCTGCGAAATAATTCCGCAACAAAAGGGTGATTTCGCAATGCTGTGCAAAATTCTTCCTTTAGCTTGGAGTGATCGGCTTCCAATGGCTTTAACTCCTTCATTTCAACTCCGAATTGTGCACCGTTTGAAGCATTGGATTCTTGACTTCCTAAGCTTTGAAATGGTATATAGCATGTAGAAAATGGACTTCGGGAAGTGCTCCAAAAGTGCGAAGGAAGACTACAGTTGTTGTCATTTATTTTCCTCTTTGCTTTTCTCCTCTTTGCTTCTCTCCTTTGCTTGGCTTGTCTTAATGATCTAAAAAGCTGTCAAAACACTAAAAATAGCCAAAAATATGATTAGAAGTCATTGCTAGGTCCTTAACATGCCAATTGGAATAAAAATGGAGAACTACTATACAAAAGTGCTTAAAACATAATGAATTAAAGGCACAAAATAGCACTTTTTGGGTAGTAATCATTAAATGTGGAGGATGATTGAAAATTAGAAAATTCACTTCTTTAAGTCTTAATGATGTAGAAATCTTCTATTAAATTTTAATTTTCTATTATTACAAGAGACTTATAATCAAAAGAGACTTGTATAAAAATGGTTTATTTATATATTTTTTTAGATAATTTACACAATAATATTTAAAAATAATAAAATAATTAATATTTTATCATAAAAAATCCTTTTATTTGACTAGATTTTTTGCAAGCACAAAACAACCAAATTGTTTTCAAAATTATTTTCCTTTTTTGAGAATAAAAACTACTTTTGTAAATCGACACAAAAGTACAACTATATATTTTTTTTCAAAAAAAAAATAAAATATGTTTGTACCATATACACATCCTTGAAAAGATGGCTTTGTTAGAAAGCATTGTTAGCATCAAGTTGACGAAGTGACCACCCACAACTAACTGCAAAATTAAGAACAAGACACATAGTTCTGGTTTAACCACTGAACTAAATGTTACATGATAATCTACTCTTGGTTGTTGGTGAAAGTTCTTCCCTATTAGACAAGCTTGAAACCTGTCAATAGAATCATCAAAGTAACGCTTAGTTCGAAAAACCCATTTGCAACCAACAAGGTTTTGTGTAAGGGTAGGTGGAACTAATGATAAGTTGATTTAGAGCGACTTATTATCTATGATTTAACTTGATATTTCATTAGTTTAAGAGTAATTTTATCTCAACAATCATTATTTTTATTGTTTTAGGTCTCAAATAGCCAAGAGTACGAAAAGGGAGCAACACGAGGCAAAATTGAAAGAAAAATATGAAGTTCAGTGAAAATGTGAGAACCGCCATGGTGGGAGCTCTCAAGCGTCTGATTACTACTCAAAAAGTGCTATTTCATAGCTTGTAATTAACTCTTTTAAACACTTTTGAGTAGTAGTTATTACCTTTTAACTCAATTGGCATGTTAAGGACCCTTGCAATCAATTCTAATCAAATTGTGTTAAGTTTTGGTGTTTTGATAGCTTTTTGATCACCAAAGCAATCTGAGATTGAGGAGAGTTATTTGGAATCCATGGCAAAGCAATGGAAAGCTCAGAAACATGAAGAACTGCAGCTTTGAAGTCCTTTGCCATAAGCAAATCAGGAATGCATGGAGAGAAGCAAAGAGGAGAAAAGCAAAGAAGAAAACAGAGGACAGCAGCTGCAGTCTTCCTTCGCACTTTTGGAGCACTTTCCGAAGTCCATTTTCTACATGCTATATACCATTTCAAAGCTCAGGAAGTCAAGAATCCAACACTTCAAACCGTGTATGATTTGGAGCTGAAATGAGGAAGGTACAGCCATTGGAAGCCAATCACTCCAAGCTGAAGGAAGAATTTTGCAAAGTGTTGCGAAATCACCCTTTTGTTGCAAAATGATTTCGCAGCCTTTTTGCACAGTGCTGAGGAATTCCTCCTGAAGTTTCACGACGCGATGGAAGCCAAACTCCGCAAGATGAAAGACCACTTCGCAGCGGTGCGAAATTAACCGGTTGCTGCGAAGTAATTTCGCAAGCCCTTTTTGTACATCTGCGAAATCTCGCAGACCTCATTTTGCACAGTGCAACGGTCCTGAAGCTTCCCGATAGTTGTGCACCGACTCTTTTAGATCTTTTCTTCTGATATTTTTGTGTCTAAATTTCCATTTTCTCCTTGTATTCGGCCACTCATGTAATTCCTTAGCTAGGAAGTATCCAAGGAAGGGTAAATTACCTTCCTATATAAACTCTCAGGGGGACTCTGAGAGGAGCTTGTTCTAGAGGAGACTCTCGGGGAGCTTTTTCCAGGAGATCCATTATATAGATATATAATTATATAGAATATACAGAACCTTGCTCTATTTTTCCTTCTCTTTCATTTTCATTTTCTTGCTAGCCAAACATTCTCTGAGATGTTTTCTGAGAGGATGAGAGGCTAGGCTCTTCGTCTCTTGGAGCTAAGGTAACCGGGTAAGTTTCCACATGCATAAATTGGAAGTTTTGTTGTTTTAGTTTTTAATGAAGAGAAAGTGTGACCCGTTAATGGTTTTTATCTTTTTAGTTAACTTAAAACGCCTTTAAATCACCTGGGCCAACACTTGGTAAGGCAAGTGATTTCTGTCCATGGAGATTCACTAGTTTACCCCTTGCGAGCCTCTGGGAGGTGGTTTGAAGGTAGGATTTTCTAGAATTGCCAACACTTGGTAAGCTTTTGGACTCCAAGGAGACATCCATTAGTTATCTCTTGCGAGCTTTTGACGGGAAATCCAAGGTTAAAGATCACCTTGAATGACAAGTGCTAGGTGAGAGGTATGAGTCATTGCAAGTTGCATCAGTGAGAGGGATTTATTGTTTGAATCCATTAATGGGAAGCATCTGTACCACACCGGTTGGAGAAGGAACTATATGTTAATTCTTTAATGCGAGGAAAAGAAACAAGTGACCGGAACTCCCTTTTTGTAGGAGGAATCTGAGCCTAGTGATCTGAAACTCCAAGAAACACTTTTCTTTGTAATTAAAATTAGTTACTACTATTTTTGGTTAGCTTAAAACCAATCTTTATACAAATATCTTTATGTTTTCTTTTAAAGCTAACCTTGAATTGAAAAAGCACCAATTCAGCTTTAAATTAATATCATTTGTGAAGTGAAAACCCATCCCAGTGAATGATCCTAGAGCCACTATGCTATAGTAGCTTTGTCTTTGCTACCCTAGTATATGGTGTAATAGGTTATAAATTTTGTTGATTACTTCCTCAATTAAGGAGCACCAGCTGGACACGAATCAGCTGAGACACCAATTAGGCATGAATCAGCGTTGTGACGGCCTCTTATGTGACAATTTACGTAACTTATTCGAGAGGAAAGTGCCACGGCAGGAAGGACTTAAGCATCGCGGCGCACGCATGTAGAAAATCATGGTTGGGGACCCAAGACAAAACCGTTGCGGCGGGGAGGAACTTGTCTGTCGTGGCGCCCAAAGAAATTTCAGAAATCCTCAAGACCCGAGACTATAGCATTGTGGAGGGAGGCATTGAGCATCACGACCCGATAATTAAAATTTGAAAATTATTCGTTCTTATCTCATTCTGTTCAAATCTGAATTAGGTGGGACGTCAGCTTGCGATACTGGGGCTATAAATAGACAAAAGTAGGGTTTATTTTGGGGGGAGCTTAGAGAGCTGGGAGAGGAAGGAGCTTAGAGAACAAGAAAGGGATATGCAGATTTCCTTCTTTTTTTCTGGTGTATTCTTCCATTTTCTTTATGATTGTGATTCATGATGTTTGTTCTTCATCGTAACATGAACTAATTTCCTTTGTCTAGGGCTGAGATGTAGCTCAATCACGATTTATGTTTTTTATTAGTTTAATTTAATTATCTGTTTTGCATCAATTTATTTGTGTATCTATTCTGCACTTAATGCTCTCAATTCTTAAGGGCCTAAGTTTTAATTGATTTTATGATTTAGGTTGATAACGAGAGTCCATAGAATAGATTACATTAGAATGAATGAATAGTAGAGATACATTACCATGTTCTAAGAGATTAATAGTTAAATCTATAATAATTTCATAGATCTTAATTACTCCTTTAGACTTAAATTCACATAGAGATATGCTAGGTTAGTAATTTAAATAGCAACCTGATATATTTCGAGAGAAAATATTAGTTGGATTAAGGAATTAAATCTCCAAATAAAGCATAACAGAAATTACATTAAGCAATGAATTGCATGAAAGTGTTTGTAGTGAAATCAAAAGCCCTAGATTGTTTAAATCATAAGAGTTTGAATTTATTTTCTTTAACTGTTTAAGTTACCTTCTTTTGCAACTTTAAAAATTTAGTTGATCAAATAGTAGTGGGAATAATAAAATTTAGTAATTAGTAGCATAGTCCTTGTGGGTTCGATATCCGTACTTAGATACAATTATATTATTTGAACGATTCATATACTTGCGAACTAGCAAATCAACTAACTCTCATGTCCTATTTTGAACAAGAACATCATATTCCTCAAACATGATTTGATGCCATTTTGGATCTTTTTAAGTTTGGTTTGAAGTGGTGATTACTACTCAAAAAGTGCTATTTGATAGCTTTTAATTAATCCTTTTAAACACTTTTGAGTAGTAGTTATTACCTTTTAACCCAATTAACATGTTAAGGACCCTTGCAATCAATTCTAATCAAATTGTGTTAAGTTTTGGTGTTTTGATAGCTTTTTGATCACCAAAGCAATATGAGATTAAGGAGAGTTATTTGGAATCCTTGGCAAAGCAATGGAAAGAGCAGAAGCATGAAGAACCAAAGCTTTGAAGTCCTTTGCCATAAGCAAATCCGGAATGCAAGGAAGGGAAGCAAAGAGAAATCTACCATGAAGCATTCTTGATGACAGTCATGTCAGTCACTTTTGGAGCACTTCCTAAAGTCCAATTTATGCATTCTATATGTCATTTTAAAGCTTAGGAAGTCAAAAATCCAATGCTTCAAACGGTGTGTAATTCAGAGTTGAAATGAAGGAGTTACAGCCATTGAAAGCCGACCACTCCAAGCTGAAGGAAGAATTTTGCAAAGTGTTGCGAAATCACCCTTTTGTTGCGGAATGATTTCGCAGCCTTTTTGCACAGTGCTGAGGAATTCCTCCTGAAGTTTCACGACACGATGGAAGACAAACACCGCAAGATGAAAGCCAACTTCGCAGCGCTGCGGAATCAGCCATTTGCTGCGAAGTGATTTCGCAGCCCTTTTTGTGTGTCTGCGAAATCTCGCAGACCTCGTTTTCACCTGCGAAATGGTCCTTAGTGCTTCCCGATATTTGTAACCGACACTTGGAGATATTTTTCTTTAGATTTTTTGTTGTTTAAATCCCCAAATTCTCCTTGTAAGCCACCAATTATAGGATTCCTTAGCTTTTAAGTTTGGAAAAAGGCTAAATATCCATGTAATAGCTATTAATGTAATATTCATATAAATAGAGCCCGAGGAGCCTGTTCTGAGGGTGATGGCCCTTTTGTAAAAGTTTGAAAGAAAGTAAAATACAGAGCTTGAGCTCTGCCTTACCTTCTCACTTTGATTGTATTTTTCATTTACTAAGTTATGCACTCTCTGAGGAGGTATCCCCAGAGAATGAGTAACTAAACCTTTAGTTCCTTGGAGCTAAGGTTGCCGGGAAAGGTTCCAAGTGCAAGAATTAGTAGCTCTATGATTTCAGCTATGAATGAAGAGAAAGTGTGTCCTGTGAATGGTTTCTATATTTTTAGTTAACTTAAAACTCCTTAGAGTCACCTGGGCCAACACTTGGTAAGGCAAGTGATCTCTATCCATGGAGATGCACTAGTTTACCCCTTGCGAGCCTCTGGGAGGTGACTTGAAGGTAGGATTTTCTAGAATAGCCAACACTTGGTAAGCTTTTGGACTCCAAGGAGACATCCATTAGTTATCTCTTGCGAGCTTTTGACGGGTAATCCAAGGTTAAAGATCACCTTGAATGGTAAAGGCTAAGTGAGAGGCTCGAACCATTGCAAGTTGCATCAGTGAGAGAGATTTAGAGCTGAAATCCAATTAAGGGATGCATTTGTGCAGCACCTGTTAGAGAATTGACTTTATGTTAATTCTCTAATACGAGGAAATGAACCAACTGACCAGAGTTATGTTTTTGCACAAGGAACCTCCCCTGTGAACCTAAATCTCCAAGGAATGTTTTTCTTCATAAGTAATTTCCATTACTTGCTGTGTCATTAGTCTAAGTCTAAACCTTTTTCAATCAAAGTTTGTGTTTTATTTCTTAAGCTAACCTTGAAATGAAATAGCACCAATTCACTTTGAATTGGTATCATTTTCAATTTGAAAATCCTTCCCAGTGAACGATCCTAGAGCCACTGTGCTATAGTAGCTTTTTCTTTGCTACCCTAGTTCATGGTGTAATAGGTTATAAATTTTGTTGATTACTCCCTCCATCAAGGAGCACCAGCTGGACAAGAATCAGCTGAGACACCAATTGGGCACGAATCAAATGGCGCCTTTGCCGGGGAAGGTGTCAAGTTTATAGTGATACTATTTCAATGTACTTGTGATTTTCATCACAAGTTTGGTAACGTTTCTTTCGCTTTATTAATTCTCATCTTTTTTCATTTTACTGACTCATAATTTAAATTTACCTTTTAAATTCAGCTTAGTTTTATTTTGTTTTTGTAGCCCTATTTTCTTTTGTTGTCCTTTATTTTCATTTTAGTTACAGATAGATACTAGTTGTATATGCCAAAGTGGAAACGTGGCAATGGAGGAAGGCTTGTTAAAAGTGATACACCTCATACTAAGGAATTGGAATTGAGCTTGAATATCATGGAAGCTACACCTGAAGATCAGTATAGTCACCAAGGTCGTCAAGACAATCTCAATGAATTTAGATCATGAGGGACCGCATGCATCCACCTCGTATGAGTGCACCGTCATGTATAGTGCCTCCTACAGAGCAGCTAGTGATCAGACCGTATATTGTTCCACTTCTACCAACTTTCCATGGGATGGAAAGTGAGAATCCCTACGCACATATCAAGGAATTTGAAGATGTTTGTAATACATTCCAAGAGGGAGGAGCTTCAATCGATTTGATGAGGCTTAAGTTATTTCCTTTTACTTTAAAGGATAAAGCCAAAATTTGGCTTAATTGTTTAAGGCCGAGGAGTATCCGTACTTGCACTGACTTACAAGCTGAATTCCTTAAGAAATTCTTTCCCACTCATAGAACAAATGGCTTGAAAAGGCAAATTTCAAACTTCTCAGCTAAAGAGAATGAGAAATTCTATGAGTGTTGGGAAAGATATATGGAAGCTATAAATGCTTGTCCTCACCATGGTTTTGATACGTGGCTATTGGTGAGCTATTTTTATGATGGGATGTTGTCCTCAATGAAGCAACTCCTGGAAACAATGTGTGGAGGAGATTTCATGAGCAAAAATCTAGAGGAAGCTATGGATTTCTTGAATTATGTAGCTGAAGTTTCACGGGGATGGGATGAACCGATCAAAGGAGAAGTGGGAAAGATGAAGTCTCAACTGAGTGCTTTCAACACTAAGGTTGGGATGTATACCTTGAAAGAAGAGGATGATACGAAAGCAAAGTTTGCAGCTGTGACAAGAAGATTGGAGGAGCTGGAACTGAAAAAGATGCATGAAGTGCAAGCTGTTGCTGAAGCACCAGTGCAAGTGAAGCTTTGTCCTAATTGTCAATCCTATGAACACTTGGTGGAGGAATGCCCTACAATTTCAGCTGAAAGGGAAAGGTTTGGAGATCAAGCAAATGTTGTTGGACAATTCAAGCCCAATAACAATGCACCCTATGGAAATACTTACAACTCAAGTTGGAGGAATTATCCAAATTTTTCATGGAAGCCTAGAGCACCTTAGTACCAACAGCCAGATCAACCATCTCAACAATCTTCAAGTCTTGAACAAGCCATTTTGAATCTCAGCAAGGTAGTGGGAGATTTTGTTGGAGAACAAAAAGCCATCAATGCTCAACTTAATCAAAGAATTGACAGAGTAGAGAGTACTCTGAACAAAAGGATGGATGGAATGCAAAATGATATAACCCAAAAGATAGATAATCTCCAATACTCAATATCAAGGCTCACAAATTTGAATACAGTGCAAGAAAATGGAAGATTTCCTTCTCAACCCCACCAAAACCCCAAGGGTATCCATGAAGTGGAAAGCCATGAGGGAGAATCATCACAGATGAAAGATGTCAAAGCCTTAATCACTCTAAGGAGTGGTAAGAAAATTGAGCAGTCACCACCTAAGCCACATGTTGAGGAAGAAGAAGAGACAATGAAAGGGGAGGAAATGGAAGACAAAAAGAAAGAGATCAGTGAAAAGAAAGAGGACTATGAGTCAACAATGAATGCAAATCCAGAGAAGGAACTTCTGAAGGAAGAAATGCAGAAGAAATCAACTTCTCCACCTTTTCCTCAAGCATTGCATGGGAAAAAGGGGATTAGAAATGCAGCTGAAATTCTTGAAGTATTGAGACAAGTTAAAGTCAATATCCCACTGTTGGATATGATTAAACAAGTTCCAACATATGCAAAATTCCTAAAGGACTTATGTACTATCAAAAGAGGGTTGACTGTAAATAAGAAAGCCTTCTTGACTGAGCAGGTAAGTGCAATCTTACAATGTAAATCTCCTTTGAAGTACAAAGATCCGGGAAGTCCTACCATTTCAGTCATGATTGGAGGAAAGGTAGTAGAGAAAGCTTTATTAGACTTGGGAGCAAGTGGTAATTTGCTTCCATATACTATCTACAAGCAATTGGGACTTGGTGAGTTGAAGCCAACATCAATCACTCTATCTCTAGCAGATAGATTAGTAAAAATTCCCAGAGGAGTAATTGGGGATGTCTTGGTTCAAGTTGATAATTTCTATTATCCGGTGGATTTTATTGTTCTTGATATGGATCCTACTGTAAAGGAAGCTAATTTAGTTCCTATCATCCTTGGAAGACCATTCCTTGCTACCTCAAATGCAATCATCAACTGTAGGAATGGGCTCATGCAACTCACTTTTGGCAACATGACACTTGATCTCAACATTTTTTATATGTCTAAAATGCAAATCACTCCGGAAGAAGAAGAGGGTCCAGAAGAGGTGTGTATTATTGACACTCTAGTAGAGGAGCACTGTAATCAGAATATGCAAGACAAGCTGAATGAAAGTTTTGCGGATTGTGAGGAAGGTTTGTCTGAACCCCCTAATGAGCTTGCTACTCTACAAAGTTGGAGGAGGATATAAGAGATTCTACCTTTGTTCAATAAAGAAGAAGGAGCAGATGCTGAAAAAGAGATCCCAAAACTCAATTTGAAGCCTCTACCCATGGAGCTGAAATATACATACCTTGAAGAAAATAATCAATGTCCTGTCGTAATATCTTCATCTCTGACCAGTCATCAAGAGAAGTGTTTAATGGAAGTTCTCAAGAGGTGTAAAAAAGCAATAGGATGGCAAATATCTGATTTGAAAGGCATTAGTCCTTTAGTTTGCACGCATCATATATATAAGGAGGAGGAAGCTAAGCCAATTCGACAACTTCAAAGAAGATTGAATCCTCATTTACAAGAGGTTGTGCGAGCTGAGGTGCTGAAGCTACTTCAAGCAGGTATTATTTACCCTATATCTGATAGTTCTTGGGTAAGTCCTACTCAAGTGGTACCAAAGAAGTCAGGGATTACTGTGGTTCAGAATGAAGAAGGAGAAGAAATTACTACACGCCTCACTTCAGGGTGGAGGGTGTGTATTGATTATAGAAAGTTGAATGCAGTAACCAGGAAAGATCATTTTCCATTGCCATTTATCGATCAAGTGTTAGAGAGAGTCTCTGGCCATCTGTTCTACTGTTTTTTGGACGGGTATTCAGGGTATTTTCAAATTGAAATTGCTGTGGAAGATCAGGAAAAGACCACTTTTACATGTCCATTTGGAACATATGCTTACAGAAGAATGCCTTTTGGTTTATGCAATGCACCTACAACATTCCAAAGATGTATGTTGAGTATCTTCAGTGATATGGTGGAGCGAATTATGAAGGTTTTCATGGATGACATCACCGTATATGGAGGTACATTTGAGGAATGCTTAGTCAATTTGGAAGCGGTTCTTCACAAATGCATTGAAAAAGACTTGGTGCTCAATTGGGAGAAATGACATTTTATGGTACGTCAAGGAATTGTCCTTGGCCATATCATCTCCGAAAAGGGCATTGAAGTTGATAAAGCAAAGGTGGAGCTTATTGTCAAACTACCATCCCCAACAACTGTAAAAGGAGTAAGGCAGTTCCTTGGCCATGCAGGCTTCTATAGGAGGTTCATCACAGGCTTCTATAGGAGGTTCATCAAAGATTTTTCAAAGCTTTCAAAACCTCTTTGTGAGCTGTTAGCTAAGGATGCTAAGTTTATATGGGATGAAAGATGTCAAAATAGCTTTGACCAACTGAAGAAATTTTTAACAACAACTCCAATAGTGAGGGCCCCTAACTGGCAACTACCTTTTGAACTAATGTGTGATGCCAGTGACTTTGCTATAGGAGCTGTGCTTGGTCAAAGAGAAGATGGGAAGCCCTATGTGATCTACTATGCAAGCAAAACATTGAACGAAGCTCAAAGGAACTACACAACTACAGAGAAAGAATTGTTAGCTGTGGTATTTGCCTTGGACAAATTTTGTGCTTATTTGGTAGGGTCTTTCATCATTGTTTTCACTGACCATTCAGCCTTGAAGTATTTATTGACAAAGCAAGATGCAAAAGCAAGGTTGATAAGATGGATTCTTTTGTTACAAGAATTCGATCTTCAAATCAGAGATAAGAAAGGAGTGGAGAATGTGGTAGCTGACCATCTCTCAAGGTTAGCTATAGCACATAATTCCCATGCCTTGCCTATTAATGATGACTTTCCTGAGGAATCACTTATGTTTCTAGTAAAAACTCCTTGGTATGCTCATATTGCTAATTATCTAGTTACTGGTGAAATTCCCAGTGAGTGGAATGCACAGGACAGGAAGCACTTCTTTGCAAAAATCCATGCTTATTATTGGGAAGAGCCTTTCCTTTTTAAATATTGTGCAGATCAGATCATAAGGAAGTGTGTGCCTGAAGAAGAGCAACAAGGAATTCTAAACCATTGTCATGAGAATGCATGTGGAGGCCACTTTGCCTCTCAGAAAACAGCTATGAAGGTGTTGCAATCAGGGTTTACTTGGCCATCTCTTTTCAAAGATGCCCACATCATGTGTAGAAGTTGTGATAGATGCCAAAGGCTTGGAAAGCTAACAAAAAGAAATCAAATGCCCATGAACCCCATACTAATAGTTGAGCTATTTGATGTATGGGGCATTGACTTTATGAGACCTTTTCCAATGTCTTTTGGTAATTCTTACATCTTGGTGGGGGTGGATTATGTTTCTAAATGGGTTGAGGCAGTCCCCTGTAAACAAAATGATCATAGAGTGGTTCTCAAGTTTCTGAAATAGAACATTTTTTCAAGATTCGGGGTGCCCAAAGCTATAATCAGTGATGGAGGTTCTCATTTTTGCAACAAGCCTTTTGAAAGTTTATTAGCCAAGTATGGAGTGAAGCATAAGGTAGCTACACCTTATCATCCACAGACTTCCGGGCAAGTTGAGCTAGCAAACAGGGAGATAAAGAACATATTGATGAAAGTGGTGAGTTCAAGCAGAAAAGATTGGTCTATTAAGCTTCATGATTCATTATGGGCGTATAGAACAGCTTATAAGACTATTATTGGCATGTCCCCCTATCGTCTTGTCTATGGCAAAGCGTGTCATCTCCATGTGGAAGTTGAATACAAAGCTTGGTGGGCAATCAAAAAGTTGAATATGGACTTGATCAGGGCCGGGGCAAAGAGGTGTTTAGACCTTAATGAGATGGAGGAATTGAGAAATGATGCTTATATCAATTCCAAAGTTGCAAAACAGAGGATGAAGAAGTGGCATGATCAACTAATTTCTAACAAGGAATTTCAGAAATGACAAAGAGTTCTACTCTATGACACAAGACTCCATATCTTTCCTGAAAAGCTCAAGTCAAGATGGATAGGTCCTTTCATTATTCATCAAGTACATATCAATGGGGTGGTGGAATTATTGAATTCCAATGGCAAAGACACCTTTAGAGTCAATGGATATCGTCTTAAGCCATTCATGGAGCCGTTCAAACCAGAAAATGAGGAAATCAACCTCCTTGAGCCACAAAAAGCTTAAGCAAATAAGGGTTTGATGGACTTGGTTTCACCAAAGTCCAAAATTTTTGTAAATTTTGTAAATTTTAAAGTTTTATCCATACTTTTGATCTTAATTTTTTATCTTAAACTGTGTATTTATATGTAATTTTATCTTTTTGAATGATCTCAGGTGGGAGAAAATGCAAAGGAATTGAAAGGAAGAAATCGGAGAGAAATTGGAGTGAAAACAGAGCAAAAACAGAAGAGAAAAAGAGCTATGCGAGATCTCGCAGCCAAAGAGGAATTCTCTGCGAAAACAGCCATTTGTTGCGAAATCATTTCGCAACACAAATGAATCCTTTGCGAAAATTTTCGCAGCTGTGAAGGCGATTTTGGCACACGAGTGCCACTCCGCAGCATAGGAGCCCCCATTTCGCAGTTGCGAAAGCGGCTGCGAAGCTCTAAGGCGTGAAAAACCCCAATTCCGCAGCAATAACTCCATTCCACGGGGTGTTCTGCAGCTGCGAAACTGATTTTTGGCACATGAGTGCCATTCCGCGGTATAGTGACACCAATTTCGCAGCTGCGAAGTGAGCTGCGAAAGTGGTTTTGCTCTTGCGAAACCCCCATTTTTGCTGCGGAATCGGCCTTCTTCTGCGAAACCCAAGATGACCTTTAATATTCCGTTATTTTTTATAAATACCGGTCATTTGAGCTGCAAAGAGTTTCTGAAAGGGGAAAAGTCACAGCAACCGTCCGTTCACCTCCTCTCCAAAGCCCGACGTCGCGCGCACCTTCGGTCATCCCTTCCGGTCATCATTTCCGGCCAAATTTCGTCAAATTGAAATGGCGCGAACCAGAGGAGCCAAATCTTCCTCTCCTTCCGCCCGAAAGTGAACGCCGCGCGAGGCACTTGTTCAAGCTTCTACTTTTGAGCCTCCGAGGCCAGAAGCCGTTTCACCTCCGGCGAAGCCCGCACCGCAAAAACGTCCGACCAAGCCCGCAGTACAGCAACTTCCGGCGAGATGTCATCTCACCAGGTCAGGGGGCCGTCCCCTGCAAAAAAGAGCTAGAGTCGAAAGCTCAGAGCCCATCGACTTGACAGGGCAGTCCCCTGTTCCCTCTCCAGAGCCCTCTCCGGTGCCATCTCCGGCACCGCCAGCAAAACCTCAGGAGCACCAGCCACCACTTTCTGAGCCCCAAATTCCGTCTGGGACAGCTCCTGAAGTGATAATCAGGCGTCCGATGCTCACTCAACCACCAATTGAAGGCAATTTGGACTGCCGAGCTCGGCCATTTCACTCTGAGCTGTGCTTTGACACAGCTGCCTTCCAATTGCGGCCGGAGCTTGAAGGTTCATTCCAATTGCTGCTTAGATATCGCATGGAGCAGCTGCTGACCCCACGAGACTTCTTCTATCCCAGAGTAGCCATGGATTTTTATCAGTCCATGACTACTCAGCAGGTCAGAGATCCTACTTTAATCCATTTTACTATTGATGGACGACATGGCATTATAGGAGCTCGCCATATAGCAGAGGCCCTGCATATACCATACGAGCCAAGCCATTTTGAGGATTACCGAGCATGGGCTAGTCCTTCTCAGCTGGAAATGGTGCATATCTTGTCCAGAGGAGCTTCACAAATCCACATCTATTGAGGAGGGAACTTCCTCCAAGGATGTTTCTCATTGATGCACTCTTGCGTCATAATATTTATCCACTGTAGCACTGGATTCAGAGGAGAGGAGTTCTGTTGGAGGCCCTGTTCAGGATTTCGGAGGGATACTTTTTTGGCCCTCACCACCTGATTATGGCTGCCCTTCTTTACTTTGAAGAGAAGGTGCATAAGAAGAAGTTGCCGCGAGCTGATGCCATTCCACTTCTCTTTCCGCGGCTGCTATGTCAGATTCTTGAGCATCTGGGGTATCCATCAGATCCTCAGCTGGAACGCAAGCGTATATGTCAAGAGGTATTTACTTTCGACAAGTGGACCAATATGACAGCGTATAGAATGGAGCAGCCAGAGCTTCCACAGCCAGCTCAGATACCAGCTGCCAGGAGAGCATCTCCACGTCATATACCTGATGGTATACCCATTGCTCCTCCAACCATAGCCAGAGCCCCTCCAGTTACTCCAGCCTCATCACAGCCTTCTACTTCAGCTGAGCCAAGGATGACCATTCCCATTTCTGAGTATAGAGATTTATGCCATGCATTGCAGACCTTGACCGCATCTCAGAGCAGCCTTGCTCAGGAGATGGCAGCTATGCGAGCTCGCCAGGAGCAAATGTTGACCACTCAGGCTCAGCACACTGCCATCTTGAGGCAGATCCAGCATCATCTCGGTCTCCTATCAGCTGCTGAGCATCTCACTCCCACCACTACAGTGCCACACTCACAGGCCACAGAGCCTCAGGCCCCTCCTGAGTCAGCTACTGAAGAGGCAGAGCCATCTGCCTAAGCCATCAGCTCCAGCATCATCCTCCTATCTGATCATATATATATATATCTATTATATATTTCTTTTATGTATTTTGTTTTCGTTAGTATGTTATGAAATCCCCTCATTTTGATTTCATATATGGGGATTACTTGTATTACTTTCTTTCCAATTGTACTCAAATGATTAAAGTAATACAAATCTAGTTTTTTGTTAACTCTTAGCATTAATTTATTCTTATTTCCTTTGCTCACACCTTTTATTCTTTTTGAAACATGTGGTTTCTCCAATCAGTATTCGAAATTGATACCACTCAGGAGGTACCACTTCCTCCCTATAATTTCAATCACCCATATCACATTGAGGACAATGCTCAGCTCGGTTGGGGGGAGAAATGAGGAAGGAAGTATGCTAAGTTAAAGGAAGTATGCTAAGTTATTTTGATAATTCAGCCTTGCCTAGTAAATTAGTTGTAGTTTTTAGTTGCTTTTTACTTTAATCTCCATGGTTTATGAGGAAAAATTTTCAAATTAAAATAGGAGAAACTGAACTTTTGCTTTTCATCTAACTTAGAGTTTGGATTATGCTTGCTAAAGTGGTTCAATTGTTGAAACTTCTATTGAATTCAAGTTTAGTCCTTCCACTTTAACCTATTCACACACTGTGCACAATAGATTCTAATTATAAGATGAAAAACTATTTCCCTCTTGACTTAGAAAATTTTGGGACTTGGTATCTTTGACCTCATTTAATAATAGTGAGACACCTTATGAAAGGCCAATGAGCCTTTAAAAAAAAAAAAGAGAGAAAGAAAAATGTTTGCTTGCCTTGAAACCCGAGCAAGGTCTGAGGGGTATATGGTGAAAATCTTTAAAACCTGGTGCCCTAAGCCTTCATTGGTTGGGAGTCACCGGCCTCAATGCTCGTTACAAGGGTGGATAGGTGGAGTTAGCATATGGTAGGCGTATGCGTATATAAAAAAAGTCCAGGATAAAATCCGAGGAGTTAGTGGTTGAAAGATCCTTAAAGCTTGATGCCCTAAACCTTAATTGGTTGGGAGTCATCGATGGACCCCCATTACATGGACAAAATAGAAAAGAATGCCCTTTAAGCCTGCTACCTTAAAAAAAAAAAAAAAAAAAAAAAAAAAAAAAAAAAAAAAAAAAAAAAAAAAAAAAAAAAAAGTGTGTTCTCTGTTTATTGAATTTGGTCAATTTGCTAAGTGTTGAAAAGAGATAGGTTGGGGGGAGAGACTAGTTTAGCATGCTATATTCGGAGTCTATTATCTTACACTTAGATTTTTGTGGAAGATTAAAGTTTGGTTCTTTGGAAGTGAAAATGGTTTTAAAACTTCAATTTGCATAATGCATTCCCTTGATCAATGGTATTTAGCAAAGTTTTTGATATCTCTTGTTGAAATTTGAAGTTTTAGTTCTTTAATGTTCCATGTGAGAATTAGTCAGTCATGCCACTTAAATATTTTTTGAAAGTGATTAGCATGATGTTGTAAATTATGGTAATTTTGTTTTATTTTTCTCTCCTTCATTGCTAAGGGACTAGCAATATGTCGGTTGGGGGGAGTGATTACTACTCAAAAAGTGCTATTTGATAGCTTTTAATTAATCCTTTTAAACACTTTTGAGTAGTAGTTAGTGCCTTTTAACCCAATTAGCATGTTAAGGCCCCTTGCAATCAATTCTAATCAAAATGTATAAGTTTTGGTTTTTTGTTAGTAATTTGATCACCAAAGCATTAGGAGATCGAGGAGAGTTATATGGAATCCTTGGCAAGCAATGGGAAGCTAAGAGGAATGAAGAATCAAAGCTTTGAAGCATTTTTGCCATAAGCAAAATCCGGAATGCAAGGAGAGAAGCAAAGAAAAGGAAAAGCAAAGAGGATTCAGCCATGGAGCACTCTTGATGACAGTCACTGCAGCTAGTTTTGGAGCACTTCCTGATGTCCAAATTATGCATACAATATGTCATTTGAAAGCTTGGGAAGTCAACAATCCAATGCCTCAAACCGTGTGCAATTTGGATCTGAAATGAGGAAGCTACAGCCATTGGAAGATAACTGCTCCAAGCTGAAGGAAGGAAGACTTCAGTAAAGTGCTGCGAAATCACCATTTTTTGTTGCGAAGTGATTTCGCAGCCTTTTTGCACAGTGCTATGGAGTTCCCCTGAAGCTTCACGCCGCGATGGAAGCCAAACACCTCAAGTTGGAAGTCCACTTTGCAAAGGTGTTGAAGCAGCTGGCTGCTATGAAGAAATTTCGCAGCTCCTCTTGAGTACCTGCGAAATTTCGCAGACCTCATCTTTCACCTGCGAAGTGGTCCTTAGTGCTTCCTGATATTTGTAACCGACTCTTGGAAATATTTTTCATTAGATTTTTGTTGCCTAAATGCCTAAATTCTCCTTGTAAGTCACCAATGATAGTTTTCCTTAGCTTTTAAGTTAGGAATTTAGCAAAATACCATGGGATAGCTGTAATTGGGATTTTTTTGGTATAAAAGGGAGCCCGAGGAGCCTGTTCTGAGGGTGGCCTGGTTGTTGAACCTTTTGTAAGTTAACAAGAAAGAAATACAGGGAGCTTTAGCTCTTCACTACCTTACCTTCTCACTTCGTATTTTAATATTTTTACTAAGTTATGCACTCTCTGAGGAGCTTTCCCCAGAGAATGAGTAGCTAAGCTTTTTAGTTCCTTGGAGTTAAGGTTGTCGGGAAAGGTTCCAAGTGCATCAATCAGAAGCTTTGTGGTTTCAGCTATGAATGAAGAGTAAGTGTGTCCCGTGAATGGTTTCTAATGTTTTTAGTTAACTTAAAACACCTTGGAGTCACCTGGGCCAACACTTGGTAAGGCAAGTGATCTCTAACCGTAGAGATGCACTAGTTTACCCCTTGCGAGCCTTTGGTAGGTGACTTGAAGGTAGGATTTTCTAGAATAGCCAACACTTGGTAAGCTTTTGGACTCCTAGGAGACATCCATTAGTTACCTCTTGCGAGCTTTTGAAGGGTAATCCAAGGTTAAAGATCACCTTGAATGGTAAAAGCTAAGTGAGAGGCTCAAACCATTGCAAGTTGCATCAGTGAGAGAATTAAAGCTGAAATCCAATTGAGGGATGCATACAAGCAGCACCTGTTAGAGAATTGACTTAGTGTTAAGTCTCTAATGTGAGGAATTAAACCAAGTGACCGGAGCTATGCTTTTGCATGAGGAACCTCCCCTGTATACCTGAATCTCCAAGGAATGCTTTTCTTCTTAAGTTATTTTCATCACTTGTTGTGTTGTTAATTTAAGTCCATACCTTTTTCAACTAAAGTTTGTGTTTTATTTCTTAAGCTAACCTTGAAATGAAACAACACCAAGTCACTTTGAATTGGTATCATTTTCAACTTGAGTACCCTTCCCAGTGGAACGATCCTAGAGCCACTATGCTATAGTAGCTTTGTATTTGCTACCCTAGTTCATGGTGTAATAGGTTATAAATTTTGTTGATTACTCCCTCCATCAAGGAGCACCAGCTGGACAAGAATCAGCTGAGACACCAATTGGGCACGAATCAAGTGGTTGGTTTAAGGTCATCAGGAATGGTAAGGCAAGCTATGAGATTGATTTTTTGAATGGGTAAATATTATTTTAGGAGTTAGTAGTCATCATGTGGGTGTTAGGAAGGCAAATTGAGAAAGGAAGGGTGTGGGGAGAGGAGTGGGTGAGCAGTAAGAGTAGGGTCAAGGGAGGTAGATATGATAGACGAGTCTTGTGGGGATAGATACAAGTGGGTTGGGGTAGGATATATGTTGGAGGGTGATAGTGAGGTGGATAGTGGGGTTTTTGATAGGATGGTGGGTGGGTCTTGTGACAATGCATCACATGGAGGTCTCTAAATTAAGGGGCAGAGTTGTCATGGGGCTGAGAATGGTAGTGGTAAAAGAGGAAGAAGAGAGATAGTAAGGATAGGAGGGACCTAAGAGGAAATAGTGTCAGGTTGAGGACGAGGTAAATGACTTTAAAGAGACGCGAAGGGAAACACAAACTAAAAAAATTGACATGACGAGAGACAAAGATTTTGGAGGTGGAATGATCAAGGGAACGATAAGTGCTTTGAGTGAGGGAGTACCTTATGAAAACATATGGTTTAGAGTGGGAGGCAAACTTGTAAGTGGAGTAGGGATGAAGCCAAGGGTAGCAAAGACAACCAAAGACACAAAGTTTGGAGTAATTAAAAGAAGTGTCAAAGAGTTCCTCAAAGGAAAAAGAGATATTAAGGGTGGGAGTGGGCATGCAGTTTATAAGATAGATAGCAGTGACGAAAGCATGAGATCAAAAGGCAATGGAAAAAGAAGCATAAGAAATAAAGGAAAGATTGGTTTCAACAATATGATGATGATGTCTTTCGGAATAGCCATTATGTTCAGGGGTATAGGGGGGGAGTGGTGATGTGAGAGATACCTTGGGTGGCAAGAAACTTTGCAAGTGCTTGGTATTCACCTCCATTATTATAGTAAAGGTGATTTCCTGATCAAAGTATTTTTTCCACAAGAGCCTTAAATCGAATAAATACATCATGAACTTGGGATTTTTGCTTGAGTGGATAAAACCAAAAATACTTTATGAAATGATCAACAAAGATAACATAATATTTACAATCATTATAAATGATAACAAGAGAAGTCCACACATCAAAGAATAAGGTAAAAATTCAACCGATACATGACTTGATGTGTAAAATTGAGAGATTGAAATCAAGTTCTTTTTCATGATAGGTATGCAAAAAACATTATCTAAAGAAAGGTAGTACTGGGAGTAGTAAAAGAGATGGAACCAGTGATGGGAAGCCCTGTGCTATCACCAATCATGATGTGGTTGGTGCCAGTGTACAGGGAATTAAGGGGTAGATTACTCAAGTTAGTGGTAACATGGTGTGAAGTACCACAATCAAGAAGCCACAATGGAGGGTCTGAAGTGGTGTTGATAGTAAGATGAGCACAGGGTTGCCTTGGTGCCTATTGATGAGGTGTCAAAAGGCAGGAATGTATGGAGGCTTGAACCGATATGAAATATAAGGAAGAGTATCTTTTAGTAGTGTGGCCTTGGACACCATAAATTTGATAAAAACATTGGAAAGGGCATGAAGGGGGGCGATTACCTTGTGATGGTACTAAATTTAACCCAGCATTGAAGGTTGTAGGGGAGCGATTGTTGGAAAAAGAGGATAGATGTTATAGATGCACGTGATTGGGGTGTCCCATGATTGAACGACATAGATTAGTTCTTAGTATTCATCACCGAGACTGTTAAGGATTTTCTTCATGAAATCCTCTTCATCCATTGGGGCACCAAGGATAGCAAGTTCATCGGCATGGGCTTTGACAGTTTGTAAGAAGACATTGATACTTTGCAAACCCTTGGTGGGATTCTTAAGATGGATCTTGACTTGTTTAATGTGACCACACAATGATTTGGCATAGTTATTAGTAGGGATGGTCCATGCTTCAGAAGAGGTTATGGCATGGTGTGAACCCCTTAAAAAGACCAATGTTTTTTTTTATTATTATTTATGGGATTTAGCTGGGACCACCCGAGAGATGGGGAGCTTTCTTAGTAGGATGGGGGGGACCCCTTTCTGAAGGAGAACAACTTCATAGACACGGCAAAGGGCATGGATGGTCAAGTGGGTGGTTGAGGAGGCCATGCCTGCTGATAGAAGAACAGGAAGGCAAGTAGGGGCTTGCCAAGGAGGAGAAGAAAGAGGAAGAAAGAGAAAAGGAGGAAGAAGGAGGAGGCCTGGGATTTTTATTTTTTCTTTAGGGTGTGGGGGATATTCAGACAGAGAGGGGAAGGTGGCGCTGTGGAATATTCAGGTAAGGTCCTCTGTTAATCTATGAAGATTATTTTGTGATTTGCTGTGGGCATCCAAAACCACAAATTTGTTTTAATCAAATACGATTGCCTACATGTGCTTGCTCTGTTTTTGCTTCCTGCAATTTTGTTGATTTTTCCCCTGCAAGAGGTTGGATCCTCACCTGGGTTTGATATTTGATTATAGCATTGAGAACTTCCAGTTCTCTCCACCCTTGCATGGCCGGGCATGGCCACATTGAACCCATACCATGCTCACCACCTCAGCTATCCTAGTTCCCATCCATGCCCATTACGCCCATTCCCCTCACTCTCGCATGGCCATGCATAGCCATGCATGGCCGCCATCTTTCATACCCATCTCCTCAAGCTCGCTCAATCAGCTGAATCAATGGTGACATTGGAGCTTCTCCTCTCTCATGCTTGACGCCATTGCACCACCAGAGCCAGAGCTTCATTTCTAAGGTTCCATTGGTCTCTTTGTTCATCATCGTCATCATCATCAAAACCGGACCCGCCTCAACCCGACGAGCCCCTAAAGAGGAGCATTGAATCAGTGCCAATCCAAAGCATTTCCTACGCTATGAAACCGAAGGACCAATCCCCACCAAGCCTAGAGAATCCTCAACCCCAAGCACCGTCGCCGTGGCCACCGCTCCCACGGCGGTCGAGGTAGCCCGAGTCCGACTAGGGCAGCACGGAGAGTCGCTCGATGTGGACTCGAGAAGGCATGCGGTATACGAAAGACGCACCTTCGATCTCGCCTGCGTCGTATCCTACCCGAGTGGTGTCGCTGCTGGAGGACAGAGTCATAGTTGAGACGGGGGCGGAGGCGGAGGCGGAGGAGGAAGTGAGGAAGAAGGAGCACGTAGACGTGCCGAGAAAGCGACGCGCGTCGACTGCCAGTCTCTAACATTTATTCCGACGTGGTAGAGTCAGCCGCTGCCGCCGCGGAGAGGTGGTGAGGGTGTTGAAGCCAGGCGAGGCGAGAGAGGGGGAGGGGGGAGGTAGTGGGTGAGGAAGATGGGTTTTTGAGCCCGCCCATGTTAGCATTGGATTTGGGCTTGGGTTAGGGCACCAAGCCCAAGTTTGTGATCAAGTTAGCCCATTGGGCTTGCCCATAGTATCGGATATGGGCTTGAGTTTGGAGCCCAGCCCAAGCTTGTTGATGGGGGGGGCCTCATGGCTCCTCAAGCTAGCCACCCTCATGGCCCAAGTCCATGTTAAGCTAGCCCATTTGGTAGCCTCAATTCAAAATAAAATCTCTATACCTCTAATCCTTCAAAAATCATATGCCTTAATTTAATTTTTCAATAATTAGTTCAAATCTCATTTTCATCCATTAGAATTATTTATCCCATATTATCTAGCTATTTAAAGTCTAAGTCTTTCAAGGAAATCCTATGTCTTAATTTAATTCTTCAATAATTAGTTCAAATCTCATTTTCATCCATTAGAATTATTTGTCCCATATTATCTAGCTATTTAAAGTCTAAATCTTTCACAAGGAAATCCTATGTCTTAATTTAATTTTTCAATAATTAGTTCAAATCTCATTTTCATCCATTAGAATTACTTATCCCATATTATCTAGCTATTTAAAGTCTAAATCTTTCAAGGAAATCCTATGTCTTAATTTAATTCTTCAATAATTAGTTCAAATCCCATTTTCATCCATTAGAATTATTTGTCCCATATTTATCTAGCTATCTAAAGTCTAAATCTTTCCAAGAAATCACATATCTTAATTTAATTTTTCAATAATTAGTTCAAATCTCATTTTCATCCATTAGAATTATTTATCCCATATTATCTAGCTATTTAAAGTCTAAATCTTTTAAGGAAATCCTATGTCTTAATTTAATTCTTCAATAATTAGTTCAAATCTCATGCATTTTCATCCATTAGAATTATTTGTCCCATATTTATCTAGCTATCTAAAGTCTAAATCTTTCAAGGAAATCATGTCTTAATTTAATTCTTCAATAATTAGTTCAAATCTCACTTTCATCCATTAGAGTTATTATCCCATATTCATCTAGTTATTTAAAGTCTAATATTTCAAAAATCCCATGTCTTAATTTAATTTTTCCATCCTAAAAATGCTACAATTCGTTTAAATCTTATTTTCATCAATTAAAATTATTATCATATATTTACCTAATTATTTAAAGTCTAACCCTTCAAAAATCTCATGTCTTAATTCAATTTTTCAACAGTCCGTGCAAACCTTATTCGTCTAAATGTTATCTTCCTTAAGTAGAATTATTATCATATGTCTATTTATTTATTTAAAGTCCAATTCTTCAAAAACCCAACGTCCTAATTTAATTTTCGATCTCAAAAATTCCACTACTCATTTTTTATTCGTTTAAATATTATTTTCATTAAATTAGCATTATTATTCCATATTTATTTATTTATTCCAACCATTAAAGTTTAATTCATCATAACCCGACTTCCAAATCTAATTTCCAATCTCAAAAGCTCCACCGTCCCTATATCTCCGTTTAACGATTATTCTTGTTATTGATGTTATCCCATCCACTTACTTATTCAGTTATTCATATACCAAAGATCTCGTCTCTAAATATTTTCTTAAATTTTCAATCTATGAGTTTAATCTCCAATCTTTAAAAATTCTGTCTCTCGTAATTATTTACCTGATCTTTATTATTTCACCATCGTCACTATCCCATTCATTTACTTATTCGCTCATCCGCTTATCCACTCATTTTAAATCCCAAACTCTCAAATCATTTTTCAAATTTCCAACCTCGTTCAAATTCAATTTCTAAAATTCTCATTCTTACATTTAGTTTCTAAAAGTCTGATCTCCAAATAAACTCTAAAATTCCAATTTTTAAATAACCTTCGAGACTCCAATTTTTCAAATAAATTTCAAAAATCCAATTTTTTCTCAAATAGTTTTAATTCCATTCTGGCCTTCAAACAATCTTCTGCTCCACTTGGTTTTAATAAGCATGAACAAATTTCTCATAATTCCAAAATAATGGAGTCTGTGACATTAATTCATGCAAAATAAACGGGCTATGGTGAGGGCCCTACATAAGTGATTTTATGAGTCGATTGATTGATTTGATTATCCCACACGATTGATTCATTTTGCCTTATGACATGCATGAGATTATTCTTTTAATTGTGTACTAACCCTCTTTCTTGATAGCGCATTGATCGATTGATGCCAAGCTATGCCCCGTTCTCACTTCGGTCGATTCTTTATTGAGTGGTTTGATTCCCTCACATGCATGATCACCCTGAGTATTCATTGATTTCCACATTAATTGCCACAACAACTTCATTTTATTAGTAGAGACCCGACTTTAGGGACTTAGAGGGGTGCTACGGTCTTTACCGTACCTTCCCGATAAGTAACCTGACCCTTGAGCCCGATCCGGTTTAGACCCTCTTGATACCCTCCTTTATCCCGATCCGGTGCTACGGTCTACTGACGATCTTCACTTCAGATGCATACTCCTTTATCCCTTGTTTAGACCCTCTTGATACCCTCTTAACAGCAATGTAGGAGCTCAGATTCCACAAGAAACCTTTATAAACCCCACCAAACCCTCCCTCTCCAAGCTTCTCTCCCTCTGCAAAGTTATTTGTGGCAAGAACCAACTCTTGATGCGTAAACTTCCGTGTCCCAGTACCCCTTTTAAAATCGTCATCCATGGACAGGTCAAAATCAGGATCTTCTCCCCCTTTCCCACTTAACCTTTTCTTCCACAAGCAAAAGCAGACCAATCCCAACCCAGCCACTAGGGCACAAGCGCCAAGACTCAATCCCACCGCTAGTCCTGTCTTCTTTTCTTGGTTTTTCTCTGCACTATCAGAGATTTGTAACGCTGATGAGCTGAAATTCCATGAGTAAATGACGTTTATCTCGGACAAATCTCCTGTAGCACTTGAGAAGCCAATAGTAACGAATTCGGGCAAGGCTCAGATTAACTTTATAACATAGGCTTTGTAGAGTAGTGTCATTATACAAATCATCAGTGCCAAAGATAACACTCAGATTTTCGGAACTAGAAGCGTAACTGATGGAAACATGATTTATTTTTCCTTCCTGAATATTACTCAACCATGTCACGTTTTTCACAGATTTCATGGAGTTAATATCGATACCAACAAGATCAGGTTTTGGATCCCAGGCATTTTGAAAAGTATCAAACTCCACTGCAAAAAAGTGATTTGCTTCTGAGTTCAGCGTCTGGTTGTTAGACACAAGACCCAGGCCGCCTCCTGTCACATCTGAAGGCAGTTGGGTACCGTTTGGAGCAAGAAAGAATGTGAATCCATCACCATAAGAAGATTTTCTTTGGGAATCAATTTCAAATGAGAAATTGGTACTGAAATCAGCCATTCTTCCCGAGGCCTTCTCCCAAAGTTGAAACGGCTCATGATATGTGGCTCGACCCCAACTATCATTCATCTTTTTGTCCTGCTGGTTTCTGGTGAGGTGGAGGATTTTATCAGCAGAATAAGAAGCATGCCCCTCAAAATGAACACGATGACCATTCCGATCAAAATTGTTGAAACTGAAAGATAATGATGAATTCGTAGAAGGGATCATTGGAGACAAGAAAAAGGAGACCATGAAGATATGGAGGAAAGGAAGTGTATTTGACTGGAGTTGGGCAATACCAGCGTTGCAGACAGCCATGGCTGGAAGGTTGGTTGAGTTTGAGACTTGCAGATTGCTAAATAATTTATAGTTGCAAGAGGCTTCCAAATTGACTTAAAGATATATTTTTAGTTTCCAAAAAGTGGATTCATTTTTGAAGACAAATAAAGGCGAGGATATTAATTAAAATAAAAAATAAAAAATCTAACAACAAAAGAGAATGCAAACAAACATAAGAAGGCCAAACTTTTAACCGTACTTCAATATCAAACAAAACTAGTGTTACAAGAACCACTTATTAGTAGAGAAACCAACTTTAGTTTTTGTTGATCTTGAGTCATTTTTAATGGAGATAATTTCTCGTCATTGCTTGAATTGACAACACATATGTCTTCTTCATTATAGACTGATTCTATAATGAATTTTGCTAACATTATAGAAGAAATCTAACAAATCAACTCCCATAGAACATACTATTATTGTCTTCTTGAAATACAAAATCGATCAAGTTAAATAGGAGAGGTTTTTTAGAAGTTCAAAAGATTGCACCTATTATAGGACACCAAGTGACTTTTTCAACGGTATCAAATAAGGTTAAAGCAACATGGTGAGTTTTATCAACACTTATAAGACTTGATATATACATGTATTAATATGATGAAGCATTAAAATTGATAAAAAAAAGGAGGAATTATTTATTAGAATACAAAAATGTAAGAATATATATAGTTATATAAACACATTTTCTTCCATGATTGAACCAATTGATTAAGAATATAAAAAACTTGCAAAATATTTAGTAGAGAAAAAAAGGACGCACTTAATATTCAATTTAAAAAAAAAAAAATTGAAGGAACAAAAACTCTCGTCACCTCTCTCTCTCTCTCTCTCTGAATTCAAAGAAAATAAATTGAAAGAAAATTTTGAAACGGACCAAAAAAATCGATTTCTAGACAATAATTCAGTTCCCACAGTTTAGTGCATACAAGGAAGTTAAAACAACGACATATGTGTTTAAATTTTGGTCATGCTCTACCAATTGTAAGAGTCTAAACAACGTTCAATTATGTGATTACAAGTTAGAAGAGCTAATATGCCAATTATTTATACCGAATGGGCCATAGACCAAGACCTCCACAATCTCTCAACTTTGCCAAAGATAATCCAAAATCATTTATTTTATAATCATCAAATTATCTTGTTTGATTTTCCCAAAACTTGTTGCCGTTTAAATTGTTTTTCACGTGTTTTAGTCTAACTTGATAAGATTATGGTGCAGTCTGTTATGTTTCTAATCTCTTAAAATTCATCTTTGAATCGATGGTGTGGTAGTTTATCCCTCTAGTCTCTTAAAGTTCATTCCCTCTCATGTTTAATCTCCTAAAACTCGTTATTTTCTGATTTGTCCCTTTCTAAAAGCTATTTTGTGTTTTGACTACGATGACTTCAAAACTCTCAACCCTATCAAATTTTAAACAACTTCATCACAGGATATGGAAACGATGGATTCTAACACCCAAAATAACTTAGGTTGGATTATTAATTCCTATACAAAAATCATAATCTTTGTATACAAAAATATTATACTATGAGACCGTAGTGGACAAAACTCATTCTAATTTTATCATCACAATGTGGAGACAGTTGCCACATTGAAAATAAACCAGGAACCACAAGTGACTTTGGAAATTAAGATGCAATTCCAAAAGTTGCTTTTGAATTTTGCAATTGTATATAAAATGGAGAGTTACAAGTCGCTTTAAATTATTTAAAGGTATATGTTAAAGCCATGTACAGCTGTAACTAAACAGCATTAGTTAGAAACCTGTAACTAACCTCTAACTAGTTGATCAGTTCTGGTACTGTTAGATAATTAGTTATAAGGCATAACTAACTTCAAATACATGTATATATGTTGAGTCACGACTCACAAAAACAAGAGATGAATCTCAGAAAATAAAGAATTCAGAAGATTCAAGAATACTCTATTCTACCCTGTTTTTCAGTTTTCATTCCTCTCAGCTTTTCACTTCTCACATGGTACAGAGCAAACAACAATGGCAGATCACTCAACCAATGTGACTCCATTGCAAGATTCTGGAGAGGTTCCAACTGCTGGAACTGGTCTGATTACGAGACAAACTACATCTTAGATGATTCCATCACTCGGTCAATCCCTTACGATCAAACTCGATCGTAATGACTTCCTTATTTGGTGCAATCAGATGCTTAATGTGGTCATTGCCAGCAGATTTGATGATATTCTTGATGGAACCCGACCATGTCCACCACATTTTCTACCTGATCTGAACTCTACCTCTGCCACAACATTCAAATCTCCAATTGTAAATCCAGAATACATCAATTGGCAGCTCCAAAATCGATTGGTGATGAGTTGGATTTACTCCTCACTCACCGAACCGATGATGACTCAGATCATGAGTTACAACACAGCTCATGAAATTTGGGAATCCTTATGACAAAGTTTCACTTCTGCTTCTTGAGCTCATATAATGGAGCTTCGTCTGCATCTTCAAACTATACCCAAAGGTGGCTTGAACATGCTTGACTACATGTTACAAATACGTAATATTTGTGACAATCTAACTGCTATTGGAGAACTAGTGTCTGAGCAAGATCAGATTATGGCAATACTGGGTGGATTAGGGTCTGAGTACAATCCTTTTGTAGTGACTATTACTTCACGAGCTGAACCAATCTCTGTTGAAGAATTGCAAAGTCACCTCATCGTTTTTGAACGACGTCTTGAACGACAAAGATCTGTAGAAGAACAGACTCTGATCCAAGCAAATGTTGCTCTGTTTCAACAACAAAAGAAAAGGAAGAATACCTACAATTCTAAATTTCGTCCAAATACCAGACAGAACTCAGGAAATGGTCAATTTTCTGGTGGTAACAATCAGAATTTTAAACCAAAGAATTCTGCTACTGGACAGACCATACACAATAGTGGTAACACGTCTGGACCTTCCAAGCCTCAGTGTCAGATTTGTTCTAAGCTCGGACACACTGCTTTACAATGTTGGTATCGGTTCAACTCTGATTATCAACCAAAAGATTCTAAACATTCCACATCTAACAATCCTTAGGCTATGAATGCAACTTTTGTAATAATGGGAGACACTTCTTGGTTTCTTGATACAGGGGCTACCCATCATCTCACATATGATCTTAACAATCTAACAATCCATAATCCGTTTACTAGCAATGACAAAGTAATTGTTGGAGATGGTAAGGGTTTATCCATTACAAATATTGGTAAATTTTCTCTTGCCTCTTCAAATGGTTCCTTGGTTTTCAATGATGACTTACATGTTCCCTCTATTACCACCAACTTACTTAGTGTGCAACGATTTTGCTCAAACAATGGCACCTTTGTTGAATTCCATCCTTCTCATTTTGTGGTGAAGGATCAGAAAACGAGACTTGCTCTTCTTCAAGGAAAAATTGAGAAGGGTCTCTATAAACTTCCTGCTGCACCAAGAGTTGTTGGTCATCCACTAGCATTTTACTCCACTAATAGTACTTCAGATGCTGGTTCTTTAAGGCTTTGGCATAATAGACTCGGTCATCCCTCTGTTGATGTAGTTTCCAAAATTTTATCTGTTTGTGAAATACCTCTGAAACATGACAATAATAACTCTGTATGTGAGTCTTGTCAGTTTGCTAAAAGCCATCATTTGCCATTTGAAAGATCCACTTCTAGAGCAATAAAACCATTTGGTCTCATCCATGTTGATCTTTGGGGTGCACCTCCTATAGTTTTTGTCAATGGTGCTTGATATTTCCTCTTGCTAATTGATGATTTTAGTAAATTCTCATGGCTGTACCTTTTGGAAACTAAAGATGAAGCTTTACTTATGTTCCAATGTTTTCAAGCCATGGTTGAAAGACAATTTGATACTAAAATTCAATGTGTTCAGTCTGATGGGCGCGGGGAGGGAGGGAATTGAGTTTCAGGCTTTTCAGAATTATTTGGCTACAAATGGTCTTCTTCATCAAGTCTCTTAGCCTTATACTCCTCAGCAAAATGGAAGAGTTGAAAGGAAGAATCGTCATGTTGTGGAAGTTGGTCTTTCTTTGTTAATACAAGCTGGAATGCCTCTCAAATATTGGTCATTTGCATTTCAAACTGCCATTTTTCTCATAAATCGGCTTCCTTCTGTTGTTCTTTCACAAAATTCTCCTTATGGAGTTCTTTATAATCGTTTACCTGATTATATATCTCTTCAAAGTTTTGGATGCTTGTGTTTTCCTTATCTTCGCCCTTATGCTTCTCACAAGCTAGTAAATAGATCTGTTGTTTGTTGTTTTTTGGGTTATAGTGCTAAACACAAGGGATTCCTCTGTTTGGATATGGCTTTCTCTCGGATATATGCTTCCCGACATGTTATATTTGATGAAACTCAATTTCCATTTTTAACAAAATCTTTATCCTCTCAACCAGTATCATCATCCAATTCCTCTTCAACACTTCTCGATTCTGGTATTCTCTCTATTTCCCCACCATCTACAAGGAATCCTCATCATCCTCCCCCTCATTTTTCTTCTCCTATTACTATCCCTACCGATTTTGTTCCATCTCTTCCACCTTCCTTTCCTACTTTACCACAATTCTCTATTCCAGCCTCCACTCTTGATCCTCCTTCACTTCCAAACTGAACCATTGTTACTCGTAGCCAAAATGGTATTTTTAAACCCAAAAAAATATTCAGCCTTGTTGTCCAAACTACTGCAGCTGAACCCTCCTCTTTCAAAGAAGCAATGTTGCATCCTGACTAGCAAGCTGCTATGAAGACTGAGTATGATGCTCTTCTCACCAATTCCACATGGACATTAGTTCCTAAACCTGTTAACAAACGCATTATTGGTTGTAAATGGGTATACAAGCTGAAACTCGAAGTTGATGGCTCAGTTGATTGTTTTAAAGCCCACTTAGTTGCAAAGGGTTTTAATCAAACATATGGTATTGATTATTTTGAAACCTTTTGCCCTGTTGTAAAACCAACTACTATACGAATTGTTCTTTCTCTTGCTATATCTCATGGTTGGTTAGTGAAACAATTAGATGTTAATAATGCCTTTCTCAATGGTGAGTTAGAAGAAGAGGTTAACATGGTTCAACCTCCAGGCTTTGTTGATCATTCTAAACCCGGTTTTGTCTATAAACTTCACAAAGCCTTGTATGGTCTGAAGTAAGCTCCTCGGGCATGGTTCACCAAATTGAAGAACTCCTTACTTGCTTGGGGCTTCTCTTGTTCTTTATCTGATTCCTCTATGTTTCTTTTTCGGAAAGGGATTGACATGATCATTATTCTCATCTATGTTGATGACATTATTGTTATTGGTTCTAATACTGTGTTAGTCCACCAAGTGGTTTCTTCTTTACACTCTCAGTTTGCTCTCAAGGACCTTGGTATTCTGAATTACTTCTTGGGTGTTGAAGTATGTTGGCAAGGATCTTCTCTTCATCTTTCCCAAACCAAATATATTCAAGACTTATTAACTCTTGCTGGACTTGCAGATTGTAAAGCTATTGCTACACCAATGACTACCTCTCACACTTTATCTGCCTTTGAAGGTTCCCTCTTGGCTGACCCTTCTCAATATCGCATCATTGTTGGAGCCCTGCAATATTGTACCATTACAAGGCCTGACATTTCTTTCTCTATCAATAAACTTTTCCAATTCATGCAATCACTAAGTGATCTTCATTAGCAAGCTGTTGAACGATTATTGCGTTATATTAAGGGCACTACTTCCTTTGAAGGTCTTCAAAGCCTATTATAGATTTGCAACTAATCAAGCTCTAGATTGTGGAGATATCCAGAGGATGTTTTTAGAAATTCAACTTTCTAAAACTAAAACTTTTTTAAGAATGATTCTCAAGAACAACTTCAAAGCAAGGTTAAAACATTTTGAGGACTTGCATGGAAACTGTTCATCAAATCTCATAGACAAAGCAGTTGAATGGAATTCTATTCTAGAAAAATTGCTGGGGAGCTGAGTAGTTATTGTTATTTTGGAATTATCACAAATGTATGGTCAAATAATTATGTATAATAGATAAAAAGGAAGGTAAGTAAATATTGAATCTTAAAAATGGATGATCAAGGTTAGAGTTTGACTCTATGTCCTTTAGACGAATTTGCCCCGCACTAGTGCTTACGGTTTGTTGACAATCGTCTCCCAAGATACAACGATCACTTTCTTGTGATAGTAGCACTCCAAATCACACGAAACGGCGAATCACTTGATGACTTGAACTCTCTTGAATACCAAGCACTTGGAAGAAAGGAGAAGAAGTGGAGAGAATCGATGATGGAATGAAAATGAGAAATGGGGGGGAGGGCGTTATTTATAGGTTTTCTAGTAACTCTTAGAAGAGATGTGTCTTAAATACTTGACATATCCTTTGACACAAGTTGCAAGTTGTTTCCATTAGGAAGAGTTGTGTCTAATTGAAACGGTATGTCTTAATTTCCATTCACCTATAAATATCCCAACAGCAATTATGGAATATGTCTTCAGTGTTCAGTGATTTTAACCAGACAGGAGAGTGTCATTGCTTTCTTGTTCTCTAGTGTTCGATGTCCTGGATCTGATGGACCTTTTTCAGATGAAGCAATAGCACTAATGAGACCAAAGCAATGACTTGTTGACTGGTTTATTTCCCTTGGATGTTAAGTCAATTCTTTGTTATGCAAATTGAAGTGGAAACTGTTTATAGAATCAAAACTTTCTTGGGATCTCTATGGGAGTCAAAAACCAACATGGTAGTGAGACTTCTTGAAGCTGGACTACCAAAGCTTCAAACTTCCTTTGGCATTGGCAGAATCCCCCATGCTCACTTCCTGAACAGGCTGAGAAGTTTGCAAAACATCAAAAACTAAAAGCAACAGATATATCGTATTACAACCATCTTCCTCTGTCAGTTATGCTGATTGACATCTATTGCAGATATGGGAAAACTATGTTGAAGGAGAAGAAGTTTCCATTGGTCAGCTACCGAGAGCCAACAGAAAGAAGTGCTTGGATGCAACTATATTATACGGATAACCTTCTACATGTGTTAAAAGGAAATAATGGCTTGTCTTGCTGATCTTTATTCTCAGGTAGTGGTTACTTCATCATACAACTGCAGCTGTTCTTGTTTATTTTCATCCCAATGCAAATGCTATCAATAATCTTGGACTTGATACTTGATGATTCAAACTCATGTTTTACAAAAACTATTCTAAAATTATGTTTGGTTCCAGGAAAAATACTAAGAAAAAAAATTAAAGAAAATGATTTTATCCTATTTAATTATTCTATAAAAAATATCAAAGAAAATAAAATATAATTAAAATTAATTAGAAACTCATGTATTTTCAAATTATTTAATTTTTAAATCAAAGAATTAAAATAAGTGAAATAATTTTAAAGTAACATATACAAATAATTATAGACTTTAAATCTTTTTTTTTTCTTTTTTTTCACACTTTCCCTCAAATTTTCTGAACCAAAAATAACCAAAGGAATTTAGCGGGCTCTCTCTCATGTTCCATTATCTCTCCTATAGTTGTTTAGCTACCTTTGGGATTGGAAATACAAATTATTGTCTCCTAGGTAAATGTCACATCCCATAAGGGTCCCCAAAAAGCCCGCGACCCGCGGCCCGGCACGAGCCCGGCCCAAGCCCATTTCTGGATGGGCCGGGCCGTGGGCCCCAAATTAGGCCCGGCCCGTAGGCCCGCCACTTTAATATATATATATAAATATTCAAAAAATAGAAAATGTTACATTAATAAAAATATTCATTGTTAACTATTTTATTCATTGAATGTATACATTACATTTGAAAATGTGGGAAAAGTTTACATTACTACAAAATAAATACATCCCAACTAGGTTGGCACCTACTTATTTGTCAATCATTTGTACTTTTCAACCATAAAAATAAAAATAAAAATATGACATGCATTTAGTAAAATATTTTAATCATTATCTCTTGGCGGTGATGGCGAACTAGTGAAATTAAAAGGTTGTTCTGCTCTTATTATATAACCAATCATTTCTTCACGACAATAAGATTCATCATAAGAAAATGTTTTTAAATTTCCACTTTCATCTTTACCTAATTGCATATAATTTCTAATATCTACATTATTTTTAGTTTTACAATTTTCATAATGCCTTTTTAAATGACTTGTACCTGCATTTGAGCCACCACTAAGAAGTTTGTTACAAATTTTACATTTTGCTTTTATTATTTTTTTTTATTTTCTAAATTTATTTCTATTCTATCAAAAAAATTCCATATATTTGAAGTAAATTTTTTGATAGAATAGAAATAAATTTAGAAAATAAAAAAAAATAATAAAAGCAAAATGCATGCATTAGATGAAGAACAAGAACCACTTGCCATAATTATAATTATTGATAAAATATTATGCTAAAATAATAAATGTAAAATTAAAATGTAACAAATAAATAAAAGAAAAGGTGAAGTATGTTACTAAATTGGAGAACCGAAGCAGAAATTCCTTCAACTTTGAACTCTTTGAACCACCAATGCTTGTTTTTCACCACCAATAATATTGAATAATTTGAGACAAAATGCAATAATCGGAAATATTGTGGAATGAGAGAGGGCTTAAGAGTTGAGAGAATAGAAAAAAATTGAGGGTATTTAATATTTATAGGGATTTAAATATTAGGATTAATTTTTTTTTTTTTTTTAATTTCAAGACCGTTCAACGGTCATAATATTGAATTATGAGTGGCAGGCATGTTCAACGGTCATGTGACCATTGAACAGCCAGCTCACTTTTATTTTTTTTCAAAAATCATACAACATTTCTAATATATATATAACTAATGCAAAATAGTTACACAAAGAGGGCTAGCTTAGTTGGTGGCTAGCTCTCTTATGAATCCATAAAGGAAGGGGTTCGAATCCCTTCCCTTCAAATTGAAACTATTTTAATTTTTACCCAAGACTCCCAGCCGGCCCGCCGGGCAGCCCGCCCAGTTTGAGGGCCCACGGGCCTTAGATATACAAGGGCCCGGCCCGGCCGTTGGAGACCCTTATGGACCCATACTACTATGTCATGTCTGATATTATTTTCAAAATCAATAACTTATTTGATTAACTAATAGCAGTAAGTCTATTTCACCTACATTATCATTTGTATTCTTGTTTGCTATTTTGGATCTTTCTTATTTGACATGTTCAGATTCTCAATGCACCTCTAGGACTCTTGAATCCCCAGAAGACAAATTTGAATTGTTCTACAGTGACTATGGAATTTAAGAAATTATTCCATACAGTTGGTTGAGGTGTCTTGACCCTTCAATGTCCTCTGCACATGGCCTTGCTGAGCTTTGCAGCATTGCATTCGTAAAGTTCCCAATCTTGGATGGGGATTTGGATTTTGGTTAAGCTGCAGCTAAGTGTCTTGATTATATGACATTAAACAGCTCAAAAGAGCTCAGGTCTGTGATTAGGATAAGGATACTTCAGGAGGTAACGTGAAGGGACAAGGAACTGGGGCAGTCCCTAATGCAAATATAGTTTTGTAATTAACACATGTCTACTTAAATATGTATGGATGGCTGTAAGTGCTGCACCGGTACGACTGAGATTGAATCTTGAGAGGGTTCAAGAAAGCCATTTTTATTTTTTTTTTATGCTGAGAAAGGTGAATGAAAAAGTCAGAGAAAACTCCAGATTCGATTCTCTCTCTCTCCCCTGTTTTATGCTCTGTTTTGAGCAGATTTTGTGTATGTCGTTTCCCCTGAAACAACAGCCAACAGAAGCGTTAATGAGTTTATAGGTAAACTAGTATGCGAAAAGCATAAAAAATTAAGGCTGAATTTTCTTGGTGAGTACGTAAAAGATACAAAGGAACTACTGATAGGCATTCTGAGGTGTGGCGATGTATATCCAAAGCTTATACATCGACTTATAATTAGATGTAATAAACATATAATACACAAAGAAAAGAAACTACCAAATGCACTCTACACCAACTTAACGTGTTACAGAAATAAGTGTCGCAGATGGAGAAGAAGCTGCAGAAGGTGTTGTTATCTTTGATGAATCTGTACAATAGCTGGAAAGCTGGGTTTGACTTCTCTCAGAAGCGGTGGTACTGGATGAGGCTGGAAGCAAGATTGCAGACATCGCTCCAGGGATAGAGTACGTTGGGACGGGCATCTTTGGAGGGAGAATGGGCAATGGCGCTTCAAAATTAAGGACATGAATTACTTCCCTTACTGAAGGCCGGAGATTTCCATCTGGGTGAGCACACCAAAGCCCAACAGTCATCAAACATTGCATCTGTTGCGCATCAAATTCTGCACATAGCCTAGGATCGGCTGCCTCTAAAATATTTCCTTTCCCATAGAGATCCCAGACCCATTCCAGCATCATTATTTGATCTTCTTTGGCCTTTAGGTTAATGGGTTTTCTTCCACAGGCTATTTCTAAAGCAACCACCCCAAAGCTGTAGATATCAGACTGCTTGCTGGCCTTGCCTGTTGTGGCACATTCTGGAGCCATGTAGCCCATGGTTCCAGCTAAAACTGTGGTTTGTGATCCCTTTCCGTGGTCAACAAGCCTAGCTAGCCCAAAATCCCCAAGTTTAGCGTTAAAACCTGAATCCAGCATGATGTTGCTAGATTTTATATCCCTGTGCAGTACACATTGCTCCCATCCTTCATGAAGATAAAGCAATGCTGATGCCAACCCTTGAGCGATTTTGTACCTCATCTCCCAGGTCAGCAAGCTTCTTTCACTAAAAAGATGAGACTCTAAGCTGCCATTGGGCATGAACTCATAAACAAGTAGTAGGTCTCTTTTCTCATGGCACCAACCAATCAGTTGGACCAAGTTCCTATGTCTCAATCGACTAATGATCTTTACTTCTGATGCATACTCCTTTATCCCTTGTTTAGACCCACTTGATACCCTCTTAACAGCAATATAAGAGTCCAATTCCTTCAAGAAACCTTTGTAAACCCCTCCAAACCCTCCTTCTCCAAGCTTCCCTTCCTCTGCAAAGTTATTGGTTGAACTAGCCAATTCATTGTACCGAAACTTCTTGGGTCCAGTACCTTTTTCAAAGTCATCCTCCATGGATAGCTGATCAATGACTGGATGATCAACTTTTCCCCTTCTACTTTTCAAGAACAAAAACAAAACCAAACTCAAACCACCAATGAAAGCACATCCACCGACAGTCAATCCCACCACTAGTTTAACCTTGATTTTTCTTGAAGGATTAGAGTTGGGATTGGAAGTTGGCGTTTCTCCTTCTGGCGATGTTGGATTTGTTTTATTTTCATCAGTCTGTAAACTTGAGCTGAAACTCCATGAATAAATGGCATGTATGGCTGATGCATTTCCTGTTGCACCTGAGAAGCCAAAACTAACCCATTCTGGGAGGTAAAGCCTCAGATCAACTTCATAATAAAGGTTATCCTGCAGAATAGTACTATCATCCCTAAAACCAGTGAAGACGACACTTAGATTTTTAGAACTAGAGTTATAACTGATCCATGCATCATTTTTCGTCCCATTTATAATACTATTCCACCATGTCACATTACGGATTGATTGCATAGAGTTGATGTCAATACCTGCATGGGTGTCGTTTGGATCCCAACGGTTCTTATAAATATCGAATTCCACCGCAACAAAATGATTCGCAGTTGTGTTCAGTGGCTGGGTGTCACTTGCAAGACCAAGACCCCCACCCTTTGTGACATTAGGCTTCTGTGAATCAGCAGGCACAAGGAAGAAGGCAATCCCATCACCATGACTACCAGACCTGTTCTGTGTGTCTATGACGAAGGAGAAATGGGTGGTGAAGTCGGTGAGATTTCTTGAGGCCTTGTCCCATAGGTGCAAGGGTTGAACATATGTGGCCCAACCGATGCTCGCTGATTGAGCTTGTGTTAGTTGGATGATTTGGTTTCTGGGATAAGCAGATCCCTCATAGGTTATGTTATCATTATAGGGACTGAAACTGGTGAAGTTGAAGTCTAATGAAGTTGCAGAAGGGATCATTAATAGAATGAAGAAAATAGAGATCATGGTGAAGAGAGAAGGGAAAGGGAACTGTCACTACAAGAAAAATGGGAAACAATGACGTTTTTTAAGCGTCAAGAAAGCTAACAGATGACGCTTCTTTCAGGAAGCGCCATCTTTGGCTGAAAAAAGCCCACCAAAATAAAGGTTTTGTTTTTGGCTGAAAGATGACTTTACAAAACTCTAGATCCGATCTTCACCGTTCAAATTTAAGATTAATGACTTATGAACCTCTCCTCCAAATTTCAGCTCAATCAGACCATGAACAGAGCGGCATCGGACCTTTGATGAAATCTGGGCATGATGTAAAAAACCGCTGTTTTTCTCTCTTCTCCTCTTTCTCTCTAATGACTGTCCGAAACTCCAAATCCGATCTCCACCGTTAATATTGAAGATACATGAGCCACGAACCTCTCCTTCAAATTTCAACTCGATCGGACCACGGACGAAGCGGGATCGGACATTTGATGAAATCTGGGCATGATGAGAAAAACCTACGTTTTTCTCTCTTCTCCTCTTTCTTTCTAATGACTTTCCGAAACTCCAAATCCGATCTTCACCGTTCAGATTGAAGATAAATGAGTCACGAAACTCTCCTCCAAATTTCAACTCAATCGGACCACAGACGAAGTGGGATCAGACCTTTGATGAAATTTGGGCATGATGAGAAAAACTTGCGTTTTTCTCTCTTCTCTTCTTTCTCACTAAAAACGGTGGCTCTCTCCCTTCTTTCTTATCTTCCAAAAGTTAGGGTTTTCAACGGAGACTTTATAACATATTCTAAAATACCATGCATGTCCTTTTTCAATAAATTAAAAATAGTATTCTTTATTTCATCTTTCAATAATAATTTTTATATATTGAACTCATAATGAATTTATATTGTTTAATTATTTGATATTTTAGGTTGATGTTGGTTTAATTTGAATATTGATATTTAAAAAAAAAACTAATTTAATAGAATGAGCTTAATTCCCATAAATATTAGAAAATTTTTATAAATATTCTTATTGCATTTAGTTTTATTGTGAGTCTAATCATCATTAAATTAATTTAAATATTAATTTATTTCATTTTAGTTAAATAATTTCAAATTTATATTCATTAACTATAAAACCTTCTCAAATAAAAGGGTTAAACCCAATAAATGTGGCCCTAGGCCCGAACAAGTGCTCAAAATAGGCCACTTTTTTGTGGTCCACAAATAAATTAACAAATTATTTTTAAATGAAATATAAGATAATTTCTAATTTAATAAAAATGAAAAATGGTTTATGAAAATAGATTGTATTGATACAAACTATAAAAAAATTAATATCAAATAATAAAAAAATAATTTATTAGGATTTTATTTTATTTATATCCAATTTTTTTAAAAAAAAACCTTAATGTAGCAACTTAATGTCATTAATATTAATGTCAATTTACCATAATTAATTTATAGAATAAAATTCTAATATCAAAATTTGTATAAGTTAACTTAAAAACAAAAATTTTAAAAGTCAATACAACTATGACACTTATCAGGAGCGTCATTACATTTCCATCAAATAATGATGCTTATAATAAGTATCAAGGTAAATAATAAAACTATGATGCTTCTTATAAGAATCGATGATGGAATGAAAATGAGAAATGGGGGGGAGGGCGTTATTTATAGGTTTTCTAGTAACTCTTAGAAGAGATGTGTCTTAAATACTTGACATATCCTTTGACACAAGTTGCAAGTTGTTTCCATTAGGAAGAGTTGTGTCTAATTGAAACGGTATGTCTTAATTTCCATTCACCTATAAATATCCCAACAGCAATTATGGAATATGTCTTCAGTGGTCAATGATTTTAACCAGACAGGAGAGTGTCATTGCTTTCTTGTTCTCTAGTGTTCGATGTCCTGGATCTGATGGACCTTTTTCAGATGAAGCAATAGCACTAATGAGACCAAAGCAATGACTTGTTGACTGGTTTATTTCCCTTGGATGTTAAGTCAATTCTTTGTTATGCAAATTGAAGTGGAAACTGTTTATAGAATCAAAACTTTCTTGGGATCTCTATGGGAGTCAAAAACCAACATGGTAGTGAGACTTCTTGAAGCTGGACTACCAAAGCTTCAAACTTCCTTTGGCATTGGCAGAATCCCCCATGCTCACTTCCTGAACAGGCTGAGAAGTTTGCAAAACATCAAAAACTAAAAGCAACAGATATATCGTATTACAACCATCTTCCTCTGTCAGTTATGCTGATTGACATCTATTGCAGATATGGGAAAACTATGTTGAAGGAGAAGAAGTTTCCATTGGTCAGCTACCGAGAGCCAACAGAAAGAAGTGCTTGGATGCAACTATATTATACGGATAACCTTCTACATGTGTTAAAAGGAAATAATGGCTTGTCTTGCTGATCTTTATTCTCAGGTAGTGGTTACTTCATCATACAACTGCAGCTGTTCTTGTTTATTTTCATCCCAATGCAAATGCTATCAATAATCTTGGACTTGATACTTGATGATTCAAACTCATGTTTTACAAAAACTATTCTAAAATTATGTTTGGTTCCAGGAAAAATACTAAGAAAAAAAAATTAAAGAAAATGATTTTATCCTATTTAATTATTCTATAAAAAATATCAAAGAAAATAAAATATAATTAAAATTAATTAGAAACTCATGTATTTTCAAATTATTTAATTTTTAAATCAAAGAATTAAAATAAGTGAAATAATTTTAAAGTAACATATACAAATAATTTATAGACTTTAAATCTTTTTTTTTTCTTTTTTTTTCACACTTTCCCTCAAATTTTCTGAACCAAAAATAACCAAAGGAATTTAGCGGGCTCTCTCTCATGTTCCATTATCTCTCCTATAGTTGTTTAGCTACCTTTGGGATTGGAAATACAAATTATTGTCTCCTAGGTAAATGTCACATCCCATAAGGGTCCCCAAAAAGCCCGCGACCCGCGGCCCGGCACGAGCCCGGCCCAAGCCCATTTCTGGATGGGCCGGGCCGTGGGCCCCAAATTAGGCCCGGCCCGTAGGCCCGCCACTTTAATATATATATATAAATATTCAAAAAATAGAAAATGTTACATTAATAAAAATATTCATTGTTAACTATTTTATTCATTGAATGTATACATTACATTTGAAAATGTGGGAAAAGTTTACATTACTACAAAATAAATACATCCCAACTAGGTTGGCACCTACTTATTTGTCAATCATTTGTACTTTTCAACCATAAAAATAAAAATAAAAATATGACATGCATTTAGTAAAATATTTTAATCATTATCTCTTGGCGGTGATGGCGAACTAGTGAAATTAAAAGGTTGTTCTGCTCTTATTATATAACCAATCATTTCTTCACGACAATAAGATTCATCATAAGAAAATGTTTTTAAATTTCCACTTTCATCTTTACCTAATTGCATATAATTTCTAATATCTACATTATTTTTAGTTTTACAATTTTCATAATGCCTTTTTAAATGACTTGTACCTGCATTTGAGCCACCACTAAGAAGTTTGTTACAAATTTTACATTTTGCTTTTATTATTTTTTTTTTATTTTCTAAATTTATTTCTATTCTATCAAAAAAATTCCATATATTTGAAGTAAATTTTTTGATAGAATAGAAATAAATTTAGAAAATAAAAAAAAATAATAAAAGCAAAATGCATGCATTAGATGAAGAACAAGAACCACTTGCCATAATTATAATTATTGATAAAATATTATGCTAAAAATAATAAATGTAAAATTAAAATGTAACAAATAAATAAAAGAAAATGTGAAGTATGTTACTAAATTGGAGAACCGAAGCAGAAATTCCTTCAACTTTGAACTCTTTGAACCACCAATGCTTGTTTTTCACCACCAATAATATTGAATAATTTGAGACAAAATGCAATAATCGGAAATATTGTGGAATGAGAGAGGGCTTAAGAGTTGAGAGAATAGAAAAAAATTGAGGGTATTTAATATTTATAGGGATTTAAATATTAGGATTTAATTTTTTTTTTTTTTTAATTTCAAGACCGTTCAACGGTCATAATATTGAATTATGAGTGGCAGGCATGTTCAACGGTCATGTGACCATTGAACAGCCAGCTCACTTTTATTTTTTTTCAAAAATCATACAACATTTCTAATATATATATAACTAATGCAAAATAGTTACACAAAAGAGGGCTAGCTTAGTTGGTGGCTAGCTCTCTTATGAATCCATAAAGGAAGGGGTTCGAATCCCCTTCCCTTCAAAATTGAAAACTATTTTAATTTTTACCCAAGACCTCCCAGCCGGCCCGCCGGGCAGCCCGCCCAGTTTGAGGGCCCACGGGCCTTAGATATACCAAGGGCCCGGCCCGGCCCGTTGGAGACCCTTATGGACCCATACTACTATGTCATGTCTGATATTATTTTCAAAATCAATAACTTATTTGATTAACTAATAGCAGTAAGTCTATTTCACCTACATTATCATTTGTATTCTTGTTTGCTATTTTGGATCTTTCTTATTTGACATGTTCAGATTCTCAATGCACCTCTAGGACTCTTGAATCCCCAGAAGACAAATTTGAATTGTTCTACAGTGACTATGGAATTTAAGAAATTATTCCATACAGTTGGTTGAGGTGTCTTGACCCTTCAATGTCCTCTGCACATGGCCTTGCTGAGCTTTGCAGCATTGCATTCGTAAAGTTCCCAATCTTGGATGGGGATTTGGATTTTGGTTAAGCTGCAGCTAAGTGTCTTGATTATATGACATTAAACAGCTCAAAAGAGCTCAGGTCTGTGATTAGGATAAGGATACTTCAGGAGGTAACGTGAAGGGACAAGGAACTGGGGCAGTCCCTAATGCAAATATAGTTTTGTAATTAACACATGTCTACTTAAATATGTATGGATGGCTGTAAGTGCTGCACCGGTACGACTGAGATTGAATCTTGAGAGGGTTCAAGAAAGCCATTTTTATTTTTTTTTTATGCTGAGAAAGGTGAATGAAAAAGTCAGAGAAAACTCCAGATTCGATTCTCTCTCTCTCCCCTGTTTTATGCTCTGTTTTGAGCAGATTTTGTGTATGTCGTTTCCCCTGAAACAACAGCCAACAGAAGCGTTAATGAGTTTACCTATAAACTAGTATGCGAAAAGCATAAAAAATTAAGGCTGAATTTTCTTGGTGAGTACGTAAAAGATACAAAGGAACTACTGATAGGCATTCTGAGGTGTGGCGATGTATATCCAAAGCTTATACATCGACTTATAATTAGATGTAATAAACATATAATACACAAAGAAAAGAAACTACCAAATGCACTCTACACCAACTTAACGTGTTACAGAAATAAGTGTCGCAGATGGAGAAGAAGCTGCAGAAGGTGTTGTTATCTTTGATGAATCTGTACAATAGCTGGAAAGCTGGGTTTGACTTCTCTCAGAAGCGGTGGTACTGGATGAGGCTGGAAGCAAGATTGCAGACATCGCTCCAGGGATAGAGTACGTTGGGACGGGCATCTTTGGAGGGAGAATGGGCAATGGCGCTTCAAAATTAAGGACATGAATTACTTCCCTTACTGAAGGCCGGAGATTTCCATCTGGGTGAGCACACCAAAGCCCAACAGTCATCAAACATTGCATCTGTTGCGCATCAAATTCTGCACATAGCCTAGGATCGGCTGCCTCTAAAATATTTCCTTTCCCATAGAGATCCCAGACCCATTCCAGCATCATTATTTGATCTTCTTTGGCCTTTAGGTTAATGGGTTTTCTTCCACAGGCTATTTCTAAAGCAACCACCCCAAAGCTGTAGATATCAGACTGCTTGCTGGCCTTGCCTGTTGTGGCACATTCTGGAGCCATGTAGCCCATGGTTCCAGCTAAAACTGTGGTTTGTGATCCCTTTCCGTGGTCAACAAGCCTAGCTAGCCCAAAATCCCCAAGTTTAGCGTTAAAACCTGAATCCAGCATGATGTTGCTAGATTTTATATCCCTGTGCAGTACACATTGCTCCCATCCTTCATGAAGATAAAGCAATGCTGATGCCAACCCTTGAGCGATTTTGTACCTCATCTCCCAGGTCAGCAAGCTTCTTTCACTAAAAAGATGAGACTCTAAGCTGCCATTGGGCATGAACTCATAAACAAGTAGTAGGTCTCTTTTCTCATGGCACCAACCAATCAGTTGGACCAAGTTCCTATGTCTCAATCGACTAATGATCTTTACTTCTGATGCATACTCCTTTATCCCTTGTTTAGACCCACTTGATACCCTCTTAACAGCAATATAAGAGTCCAATTCCTTCAAGAAACCTTTGTAAACCCCTCCAAACCCTCCTTCTCCAAGCTTCCCTTCCTCTGCAAAGTTATTGGTTGAACTAGCCAATTCATTGTACCGAAACTTCTTGGGTCCAGTACCTTTTTCAAAGTCATCCTCCATGGATAGCTGATCAATGACTGGATTATCAACTTTTCCCCTTCTACTTTTCAAGAACAAAAACAAAACCAAACTCAAACCACCAACGAAAGCACATCCACCGACAGTCAATCCCACCACTAGTTTAACCTTGATTTTTCTTGAAGGATTAGAGTTGGGATTGGAAGTTGGCGTTTCTCCTTCTGGCGATGTTGGATTTGTTTTATTTTCATCAGTCTGTAAACTTGAGCTGAAACTCCATGAATAAATGGCATGTATGGCTGATGCATTTCCTGTTGCACCTGAGAAGCCAAAACTAACCCATTCTGGGAGGTAAAGCCTCAGATCAACTTCATAATAAAGGTTATCCTGCAGAATAGTACTATCATCCCTAAAACCAGTGAAGACGACACTTAGATTTTTAGAACTAGAGTTATAACTGATCCATGCATCATTTTTCGTCCCATTTATAATACTATTCCACCATGTCACATTACGGATTGATTGCATAGAGTTGATGTCAATACCTGCATGGGTGTCGTTTGGATCCCAACGGTTCTTATAAATATCGAATTCCACCGCAACAAAATGATTCGCAGTTGTGTTCAGTGGCTGGGTGTCACTTGCAAGACCAAGACCCCGACCCTTTTTGACATTAGGCTTCTGTGAATCAGCAGGCACAAGGAAGAAGGCAATCCCATGACCATGACTACCAGACCTGTTCTTTGTGTCTATGACGAAGGAGAAATGGGTGGTGAAGTCGGTGAGATTTCCTGAGGCCTTGTCCCATAGGTGCAAGGGTTGAACGTATGTGGCCCAACCGATGCTCGCTGATTGAGCTTGTGTTAGTTGGATGATTTGGTTTCTGGGATAAGCAGATCCCTCATAGGTTATGTTATCATTATAGGGACTGAAACTGGTGAAGTTGAAGTCTAATGAAGTTGCAGAAGGGATCATTAATAGAATGAAGAAAATAGAGATCATGGTGAAGAGAGAAGGGAAAGGGAACTGTGGTGATTGGAGGCAATACTTCCACTCTTCAAGGTTGCCATGGTTGGGTGGGATTGAGACATTAAGCATATATTCACTGTTACAAGTCAAATACTCAAGCAATTGATTCAATACTATATATTGAATTTTGGAATACGCCAATGTGATTGATATAATAGATATATAATAGTTGGAAGGTGGTTCTCCGGGTCATTTCCGTCCTTAACATCACCCGTCCCCCCTGGATTAAATAGTTTCTTAAGGAGAGGAACATATATAAATAAATGGGACAGATGGAATAGGAGGACCCATTCGGAACCTTTCCCGTTCATCATTCCTAGTCACACTTTTGACATATTCCAACCAGTTTTCTTCCTTAATAATAAAAGTCGATAGAGTAATATACCAAACAAAGACTTCATGAATATCTAATCTAACCATGTCAACTCTTTTCTTTCTTCTACAAACCTAACATGATACGGATTTTCTTCCTAGTTCCAATTTTTCAAAACCCTGGTGGCAGTTTTTAACAATTTGTCTTGGTTTTATATATAATGCTGCTTCATTGCTCACGTATCTGTATACTTTTTTATTGGAATATATATGTTAGGTGTACAAATGGTAAGCATTTCGTCCAAAGAGAAAATAACAAATATAGCAGCCTATATTACTTAATTTAGCCTTAAGCAATCTGAGACCTTTACTTCTTGGATACGTATCCTCTTATCAATAAAGAAGTACACCTTTGAATGTTTAGAAACAAGCAAATGAAGACAAACCGTTGTTGACATTTTATATATATGGTCGTGGAATGTGCCAAATTCACCCTGAGAATAATACTGTCTTTTCCCCATATTTCCTCAAAAATATATAAGTAGACTGAGAAGGAATAATAGCAATTTAGTATGAAGAACCTTTTTGCAAGTCATCCCTGACGGAAAATCCAAGTTAAATGTTTTATATTTGTAGTCCTCTTCTAAAATAAAATGAATTATTGGAGGTTCCTCTAGATTAGCCAGAATGTGTGTGGGTTTTGATATGACTCTATATAAGTAGTATATGGCCAAGTAATGCAACCAAATATGATTGGGTGCATGTATATCAAAGACTAGTAACCCAGAATGAATGAATGTAATGTCTAAAGGAACAATCCTAAATTAAAGTGTGCCATGAAATCTATAAATAGGACTTAGATGGGCACTTTATTTCATTCATTCGACCAAGAAATTCTTCATTTTTCTCAATCCTTCCACATCTTTCAACATTCTATTTTCTTCTTGCATTTATATTCCTATATATTAGTGTTTTACATAAACACTAAATAGATTATTGATAGTCTTGTTACATTTTCAGGGTATTTGGAATTTCCTTTCCTTAGTGTACACAAGCAGACGACATAGCTTCATTGCATTCTAAGTTTTTGTGCACCATAGAATTCGTGGGGTTAAATGCGACTTGAAGCACTGTAGTTTCAATTTTAATATTTGTATTATTTGCTTTGTATCCACACTTTGTATTACTTTAACTTCAATATTATTGTACCCATATTTTTTTCTCCAACAATCTTAAGATTGTTGTCATTTCTTCATGAGTTTGCTATTGATTTTGTGAAGTTGGAGTGATTTGATGATGGTAACTTCAAGCGTTTAGCAGAAAAGGTTGCATTTTCTACTGACAAACCGTAATATGGTTTATGTGCTTATTACACCAAAGCCATAAGAACGAGAAAATGCAAATTTCACAAAAACTCTTGCACATGAAATATAAGAGCAAGATGAATGAATACATTTGCAAAGGACACATTTGCTTTTCCATGAAAATCTCTCTGTTTGATCAATATCATATAACAAAACAAATGCATGCCAAAGAGATGAAATTCTTTAGAAGATAAATATATGAGGATGCTAAAAGTAAGAAATCCTTGGGTCCTAAATTTTTTCATTATAAAATTGTTAATCATAGGCTTGGTAGAACAATTTCACCAGACCAAGGATATCATTACTCAATTTTGTCAACTTAATATGTAGGTGGGTGCACCACTACAAAATTCATTCCTTAGCACTTTCATAAATCGTTAATATTAATGAAAAAAATATGTTTGTCTTGACGCTCATAATTAAAGGGTCGATATACCTTATTTCACTACAAGAAAAGAAGGGTATTGTCACATAGTTTTAGTAGCGGCCAACAAATCAGACTGAAATATAATATATAGTTGTGCACATACTCCACTCACTGTTAAAGATGTTGTTGCATGGAGGGAAAATTTCCTAGAAAGGCATACAGTTGCGATAGTTCATCAGCCACTACAATAAAAGGTATTACCCTTTTTGGCCCACTACCATAGTAGGGCCCACAAATGCAACTCCTTTAATTTTAGGCCATGGATATAGGATTTTAAAGTCACTGCTACCATATAGGCCTATATGAAAGCTAGCCTTATGGATTCAAATCTCTTCACTATCGAGATAGAGAGATTCAAATCCTCTTCACCTTCAAGGCTATGTTTGGTTCCGGAAAGTACAAAGGAAAGAAAAAAAATGCTAAGGAAAATTATTTTCTCATGTTTGGTTGTCCTATGAAAAATATCAAAGAAAATCAAATATAATTAAAACTAATTAAAAACTTATGTATTTTTAAATTATTTAATCTTTATATTGATGAGTTAAAATAAATAAAATGAGTTTGAAGTAACAAAAAAAATAATTTATCAACTTTTAATCTATTTTTTTATTTTCCTTCACTTTTTCTTTCCTTCTACTTTTCCTTTGTATTTTCTTTCCCTCGCATTTTCCCTCAAATTTTCCGAGAACCAAACAGAGCCTTCAAACCCTAATAGCAAGAGTTGCTTTAGGATTCTAAATCCATAATCAACTTTCATTTACTATAGGTTCAACTTAGATTGTTGGTCTTAATTATTCATACCATTCTTTGGAACCCTAACTTTCGTGTTTTCTTTTCTAGAGATTTCCTTTCTAAATGGGAAAGCAAGTGGATTTCTACATTTTGTAAAGTTCCATGGTCTCGACAACAACTCCCAAGGTTTTTTTTTTTCTCTCTCCATGTTTCTACTTTTTCTTCAACCTCGAATTTTTAGGCATTGATATGAAATTCAATTACGTTCGACTATTTGAATCTCTGTAGCTACTATTTGAATCATTTCTAGGATTTTTTGTGTGACTTGTTCATTTTTTTAGGGCTTCATTGTTTTTCATTTTTCTAACATTGTCATTGGAAATCCATGGCTTGTTTCATGAAGGTCTTATTTGTGGTGATTTATGGAACCAGAGTCTTCTTAGTAAGAATTGGAATGCATGTGTTTTGGGACATTGGAGTTATTTGATTATGCCCTGTTTAGTTGCCGAGAAAAAGGGGAGGAGGATGGAGAATAAAATAATATTCAATCTAATTAATGAGATATTAGATTTGTGTATTTTGGGGCATTGGAGTTATTTATTTTTAACTCATTTTGGTTTTTAAGAAAGTGCAAGGCAAGCATGGAGAAAATATTTTTTTAAATTAAATAAAGGAAATGAAATGTGTATATTTTGGTGAATTAAAGTTTTTTTTTTTGTGATTTGTTTCTTGTCGAGCAAGTTTGGAAAACAAGAAAAAATAAATAATTTTTTAAATTTAATTAACAAGAAATGGAATGTATGTATTTACCTATTTGGGGAATTAGAGTTATTTGCTTTTTTTTTTTTTTTTTTTTTTTGCTTATAAAAAAACATGGGAAAATAATAATCTTTTTATCTAGAAAAAGAGTTTTATAAATTGCTTATTAGAAACTGCTATTAAAAGTCTATTTGTTTGGAATGTTTTATCCCCTATGTGGACATTCAATTCTCCTAGGAGCCTGAGTTAAGAACTCTAACAAAATTGATTGGTTGTAGAGGGCTACTGAACATATCATTCTTCTAGCTTCTCTTATAGATTCATTGCTAATGTTACACCTTGATGAAGTTAAATTTGCTTCCTAAGATTCTTGCATTCTTCAAAGTCCATTCCTTAAGCTTCTATGGATTAATAACTTTTGTCGAAAAAATTCCATAATTCAGGAAATAAAAAACAGAGGCAAAATTACATGGAATTCATGAAACACAAGGTTTGTCTTTCTTAAGGTACATTCCTATAAATTATTTAATTTATGATAAGGGGAGTTGATGTCTTTGAATTTGGTTAAAGATACTAAATGAAACCAACATTGTGCTTAGGGATAGAAAATGGAATATGGCATTCTAATTCTCCTAGTTGCATGTGTTTTTTGAATCCTGGAGTGTTGAATCTACTTGATAGAAGTGATTGTCTCTACCAGTAAGTTCAAGATTTATGATGGTTAGTTGATGTTGATCTGTTGTTATCTTGGATTAAACTTTTATTAAACTATTGTGACTTCTTAATGCTCAATTTGTTTTGAATCTTGTGATATTTCTTTGTTTTTCTTGTTGTTTTCCATTTTTCATTTGTTATTTTTCAAATACATTGTATCTTATTTTGTGGCTTGACACATCAATTAGGCTTGTCTAATGCAAAGCTGAATGTTCATCATAAAATAAAAAGTTTGAAAAGTGAATTAGCATATTTAAATTAAGGACTTGATTTATGTTGTGGCTAAATTATGAGGTAAAGATATGAACAATGATGCAACTAAATTTGATGAATATAATTCTAGTTTATCCTCCCACTTCTTTCAATTTCTTATGTTTCTTTAATGTGTGTATATATATATATTATAATCATTTTCTTGAACACATTTTAAACTTAAATTATAAAATACTATCCAAAAAGGTAGAAGCAAAAGAACTTGGTTCCTTCATTGCAATTCTATGCTAACTTCTATATTGAATCCCTATAGTGCTTATTTTTGTTCTTGGCATCATGTGGTCTTATTACACCACCATTATCTCCAGGAACATTGTTCACTTATGCATGTCTTTTTGAAGGCTTAACAACCTTTATTGCCTCTCTGCTATAACCCGATCTAATTTTGAAATCCCAGTTTTTGTCATCCACGATATTATTAGTAGTACCAATACTTTTTTCTCTAGAGATAGTTGATGTTGTTACTGAAAACCTAACTCCAATTGGGAGCAATGGAAATGAAAGAGATGACGAGATTGTCAATGCTATTAAGGTAGTTAAAGAGTAGCTTTGGGCATATTGATCTTGGACAATAAATAGGAATGATGGTGACAATAATGGGAGGGGGTTGCGTATGTATGATCTGCCACCAAAGTTCAATCAAGAGTTGATGGGTCAGTGTTATGATATGATTCCGTAGATGGACTTCTATAAATATTTAAGCAACAAGGTGTTAAGAGAGTTGATACTGAAGGTTGGGAAGGGATGACGCAAAACTCATTAGTACTTTTTGGAACCAATATTTCAATTTAGGGTTTTGAAGCATTCTTGTAGGATCTACAATTAGAATGAAGCAAAGCTTTTGTATATCCCATTCTATGGTGGACAGGACATCTTGAGATGATATTTCAAGAATGTTTCCAATGATGTTAAGGACACCTTAGGGTTAGAACTCATACAGTGGCTTGAGTCTCAACAACCATGGATTTAAAATTCAGTTAAGAAACCATGTGTTTCTTTTAGGTAAAATCTTTTGGGATTTCAGGAGGAAGAACAACACTTCATGGAGGACTAGACTACTAGAGCTTGATCAAATGTGGAACCCAATAAAAATCTTCATAGATAAATAACCATGGCATATCAACGACGTTGGCATCCTACATACAACTCATTTCCACCCCTATTCAAATGACAATATCATTACATTGTAGCTCAAATTCATGTCTGAAACAAATGGTTACTGCTTTGAATACCACCAAAATAATCGAAAGTCCAATAGGGAACTCCTAGAAGGGGGATGAATGGGTGATTTTAAAATTTTAAATAAATATTTGTGAATTGTAATCACTTTTCTTATCCCCAAACATTATAGGGACAACCTAGATATGATACAATCCACACCATGAAACTAAGAAACTTGTGGATCAAGAATGACTCCAAGATTATCTAGAAATAAATTTGTATGAAACCGCAACCTATTGCTTATATGGAAGCAAAAACCTTGGTATAATGAAGATGTCACAATCAATTATGGATGGATTGATTGATAAGTCGAAGAAAAACTCCACGGAAATTTTTTCGATAATTCAAAGAGTTCTAAAAGAACCAAAGATAATTTGCTCTCACAAAATTATGAATGAAATCTGTTTCTAGACAATCTTGGAGTCATTCTTGATCCACAAGTTTCTCAGATTCGTGGTGTGGATTATATTATTTGGTATCAGAGCTTGGCACTAGTTATAGGTTTGCTTATTTTTTTTATTTGAAAAAAAAAAAACGAAATTGAAAAAGAAGTGATATTGCGATTCAACTCTTGTGATTCTTGTTTCAATTTTACATCTTTGTGTTTCTTTTTTATTCCAAAAATATGAATTTCGTTCTCCAAACAAACCCGAAATACGTAGGCTCAAAAAAACTAATTCTTTTGTGCAAATTTTGAAACCCTTAAATCCATGACACAACCTTGTTTTTCTAAGACCTTAAATTTGAATTTCTTTAGGTGAGTTCTTAGTGATTTTTTGCTGGAAATCTTGATATTGTTTGAGTAGTGTTATAAGAACCTATAGAGGATTACTATGAGTGGAAAAAGGAAAGAGTAGTGAGCATATAAAAGGGTTTAGCCAATTTGATTTTGTGTGAAAACAAGAGTGAAAGTTAAGTAAATCATTCTTTGAGTGAAACATGTGAGAGAGTGTGCGATGTTCTTTTTTTTCTTTCTTTCTTTCTTTATAACTTTTTTTTGCGGGAAACATGTTAGACAACATGGACAAAAATACTTCCGAAAATGCGTTGGAAGAGGTTGACCTGAAGTTTCTCTTGGAAACTTTAATGGGTGAGATGAAGAGAGTGTTGAGAGCGAAGATGGAGTAGGTTCATGAATAGATAGATTGAGTAGAGAATGCACGTGTGGAGCAGCCACAAAACGCTCCTAATGTGCGTAAGAGAGAAAGAGTTCAACCTAGGGAAGTGAGAGTTGAAGATGAAGAGTATTGTGGGGGCAGTTTTGATGAAGAAGATGATCGGGATTCAACTATTGGCAATAGGAGATATGGTGGGCGGTTTAGAGAAGCTAGGAATTGGGAAGATAATAACTTGGGTAGTATTAAAATGGAGATTCCATCATTTCAAGGAAAAAATGATCTCAAAGCTTACCTTGAGTTGGAGAAGAATATAGAATTAGTATTTGATTGTCATAATTATTTTGAGCTTAAAAAGGTAAAACTTGCAACCATTGAATTTTCCAATTATGCGATTATTTGGTGGGATCAACTAGTGTTAAATAGGAGGAGAAATAGAGAGCATCCAATAGAGACATGGGAGGAGATGAAAACCATGATGAGAAGACGGTTTGTTCCAAGCCATTATTATTGTGAGTTGTACCAAAAATTACAAGGTCTTACACAAGGTAATCGAAGTGTGGATCATATCAAGATATTCAAATAGGATTACACCCTAATAAAAATATGATTTTTATGGTTAATTTATATCCAAAGATTAACAATATATATTGAAGTATGTTAGGGATAATAATAACCACAAGAATAACCAACCTAACAAACTTAACAATAATTACAACAAATCAATAATTCGTTATAGGTATAACCACTACAAGATAACCAATTCAACAAACTCAATAACCAATTAACCAATCAATCCAATTTATTCAATATCTTTAACCAGAATATATGCAAAAATAAATATAAACCTTTTAAAACGGCCCTGCAAAATATTGGGTTAAAACAAACTAACCTATTCTAGGCAATTCAAATGAAATATCAAATATAAAGAGAGAGATCATGGGGTACAAGATTTTTACATAGAAAGCCCTCATAAACTGTGAAGATAAAAAAACCATGAGGTCTAATACCTATCAATCGAAATCCACTATTCAAAATCAAGTCACATAGATTTACCTGGTCGTTTTACCCTAAAGACTTACTCTCCAGTACTTACAACTTAATCCACGTCCTCGACATAACAACTACTTGTTGCTATTTAGTAGATCCTTCGATCCCTATAAAGGGATTATGGTCTTCAACCATCAAATCAAATAATCGAATCCTTGAATGAGAGAACATAAATGGTATGATAATAAGGTTTTTCTCACCAAAGAGTACCTCTAAAGAATGAGTGGTCTACAACAAACTCAAAGATCTCTATGATCTTTCTAATCTCCAATCTCTTAGATCTCTTACCCCAAATCTCTAAGCCTCAAAGGGTTACAAAGGAGGTATTTATAAGAAAAAGCCAAAAGAATTTTGGTATCACAAGTTTCCAAATCAAAGTTAGATTGAAATTCATTCAAAATACGTTTCTAAACTCAACTAAACTATCATGACCATTTAAGCAGACTTATGGCGCTTGAGCACTCTAACCGCTTGAACGGTCTTGCTTTTCTGAAAAGAAAAATTTAAAAAAACATTTAAGCTCAAGAATGATACCAAACCTTTTATACCTCAAATAAGCCTTTATATGCCACGAGCCAAACCTTTTTAGATGTACTTGTGACTTCTCTGTTGAATGAACAACAACCCTTGATCTCTAATGGATAGTAAGTCACTATCTAAAAGGACTTCTATGGAAAACATAAATTGATACAAAATTATTAACATATAGACAAGACTCAATTTTTTAACAATGTCATCCAAACGCACGACCTAGTGAGTTCTGTAGGCGCTATAAGACCAAGTGCATAAGAGAACATAAGGTTAATAGTGATCAAATTGTGTACTTCAATAAAGAACAAAAAATGACAGTTTTTTAACTGCAATTTAGGTGATTATTGTCAAATTAAATCTATCATTGAGCTTTTCATGGAGTCAAAATTCTACCTATGGCCCCTTGGAGATAGCCTCACATGAAAATCGGTGTTTGATTCTTTGGTATCAGGTTGTATCGGTTTGTATATGATTTTTGTTTAAGAAAATTTTTAAATCAAATTTAAAAATGATTTGATTTGTGAATAAATGTTTTGTAATTGTATTTTAATGATTTATCTTAATATTTTAAGTTATAGAAACATGAGAATTCCAATAAAAAATCATTTATTAAAAAATTAAAATTATTTATTAAAAGATTATTATATATAATATGATCTATAGTTACGGCTAAAATATGTATGCTCCCATATCGCCCCTTTTGGTAGCAATCAGGAGATGGCTCTAGCTAAAAGTCTTTCAATCTACAAGGTTTTTAAGATATGGTCATTAACCCATCCTCATCTATTAAACCCTTTTAGTTATGGAAGAGATGTGGTTGCAAGTATTACATTTATGATTTATCATGATATTCCTTACGGTTGTAACTATAGGATTTATCTACACCACCTATGGTCATACTTCATCATGGTCATTTATATCAGCTCCCATATCTTATAATCATGGTTCTTTAACCTTTAGCTATGGTTTTTGGTTGTGACTATAAAACTTATTCTCTTGTAGTGTTTATTTTTGGCATCTTAACACTTAAACAATGATGCTTAAGAAAAAAAATACCATAGTTTTTCTCTCATATAAACACCCCTTCGTTCTTGATCTTTATTTAAAAATATTCTCATAGCCTAACAAACACCTCTCATCTCTAAACAAACCCCAAAATCCTTGGAAGTCAAGACTTAGCAACCCACAAACAATCACCAACAACTTTAATCACCATTTGTGATAAGCAAACATTGTCGATAAATATTGATAACCTTGACATTGACATCCTCATGGTTGAACAAAAACCATCGATAAGTCAAATCCTTCGGCTAGCTACTAGAGAGCAACTACCCTCAACAATATGTATCTTGTTTCTCATCACTAAAATCCAGCATGATAAAGCTATAACCCATCGCTTATCAATGGAACCCACTATCAACTTGCCTTTACCGACTTGCTACCATTAGAGATGTCAAGTCCTTGAAGTCAAGTCCATGAAGATAAATCTATGGGTGGGTGGGTGGGTCTAGGGTGTTTTTTTTTTTTTTTTGTTCCATGGTTTCTTTGGTTTTAAGGGTTTGTGATTATTTTGTTTCAATTCATAGTGCAAAAGGTATTATTTCATGTTTTCTATGCATCAAGCAGAGATTTTATTTTAGTGTTGATGGATATAGTGGCTTCCTTGACCTTTCCTTAACCCTAAAACTTTTAGAAACTTGGTTAAGATGCAACATATAGATAAGAAGGTTTGTTTGTTCTTATCCTTTTTATATTTCCTTTATTGTTTGCAAATTCAAGCCCATGTTTTCAAGGTTGAAGAAGCTAGATTTCACTAGATGTGAACTTGATTTTGTTACCTTGATAGTTGTCTTGATAAATCAAAAGAAAGGAAAACATATCCAAAAAACAAATGTTTTGGTTGGAATATCCAAGAAAAAAAAAAGAAATCTCAAAATATTATAAAGTTACTTTTTATTACAAGTGTATGAAACTCTACAAAAGTTTTGAGATATTGATATTATGATGTGAATCACTCATGGTAGAAGTAATGAATTAGGATTCAAGAGCAAAGTATAGTTGGAGACCATAAAATGATTCTAGTTTGGATTTTCTACATCTAGATTTCATTTTCTAAACTCAAAAGCATGCACTAATCAATAATGCTCTAACATGAAACATCATAAGGCCATTAACAAAGTATAAACATGAGCAACACTCATTGATTTGTACTCAAGTCGACCAAAATGATTTTCCATGATTATTTGTTATGCTTTAATAGAAAGGAGAGCATAAATCACTATGTTTCTCTTGAGTTTTTGTTCAAGTCTTATGTTAGTGTATAAAGTTAATTTTCAAGTATTTTATTGAAAATAAGAGGTGGAAAGATTGATCTAGAAAATGGACAAGGACCAGTGCAAAAGTAGAGGAACTAAGATGGGATGAACTGAGGATGTATGCAAAAAAGGAAGTTGATGTTGTTGGGAAACCCCAGATTGCTCCATTCTCATGCCTTGGATCATTAGGGCGTAAGAAAATCTATCATGTGCTCTTTCAATCTATTGTAATGGAAAACTTGGTATTTAAAAACAATCAAAATACCACAAAAACATAGATTTAGAGAAAAATGTTATATACTTGCATTTTGGATGTTTTCAAATCGATTCCAATCAGTGTAGAATACTCCAAAGTCGTAGTAGATCTCATAAACATAGTCATTTTTCACCCGATGACTTCTCCTTGAGTCTAGATACTAAGATGGGGAAAACCTCAAGGCTAAAGGCTAAGGTTTCTTCTTTAGGGACTTAAATGAGAGATAGCAAGATTGAAGCCCTAACCCCAAAGGAGGTATTTATAAGCTTCCTACTAGGCTTAAGTAGCTCTAGACCATTATAGGCTTAGGTAACTTAATCTAACCCAAACAAACTACTAATTGATTAATTAACCCAATAAGGCTCCAATTCATTAATTAGCTCAATCCAAAGTACCGTTCACTTACCCTTGTGCTAACCTTATGTAATTACCAAAATGCTCTTATGCACATAAGTAAACTAGAAACCCATCCATCCCTTATAAATCGTGCAATCAAAGAATATGAGCTAAAACTAGGATCATTGAGACCCATGGGATAGTACTAGCTCCCTCATAATCTAATTGTGATGTTGACTCAACATCCCACTATAGAGAGTCAACCGCACTCTAGTACCCTATGTATATTACAACAGAACATCAAGTGCTTAGATTCATGACCTACTATCCACTATATATAGTCTTCCCATAAACTAGTCGTCTATAGTCTAACAAGGTGAAAACTATCAACTTTTCAAGACTATCTTTATCATCCTTGAGTTAGTAATCCTCTTATTATATGATCAAATAACATAATCTAACTCACTAAGAACACATGTCAAATTTCACTAAAAGAATTACTATGAGCCCACAGATTTCATGTTCACACATTCTTACTTTACCCAAGAGGGCACATTGTCTTAAAGTCTATGAGATATCATGGTGCTCTATTGAGATACTTGTTGCTACCAACTTCCATTAACAATAACCCAATCCATAGCGAATATATAACCAGCTTATGATCTCACCTATAAGTCAAAGCCACTGCTAACTTCTACACAAGCACAATATTTTCTTAGATTGAGAGACTTTATAGTATAGTAGCTTGGTAAAGTCATGACCACCTAATAGCCTTATATCATGACTCACTATAAGTCATGTCCAATGTGTAATCATACACACTAGTGCACTTACCATGGGAACCCCATTCTAACGGCTAAGACCAACCATCCCTCTAATTAGGAGGTGGTGGAATACAACCTTAAACAAATTACTTAATTTCACGAATCGTGTGTGAACAAATTATTTACTTGCAAGGAACCAATGACTTAGATCTTTCGTGTAACTTCTAATGCATTCAAGTCATATACAATGCAAGAAATGTTAGGCTAGAATGCTCATAAAGTATAATGGATGAATTAAGGGTAGATAAAAGTGAAGTTGAAATATCATTAAATGAATCATGCATTCTAAGTTTGTTACATCATGTCATGTCATGATTTCAAGGGCTTTATCTTAACATTCTCCCACTAGACCTTAAAGCATTATGGTATCAAAGCGTACTAGATACTCAACTAAAACCTATGTTATCCTTATGACCAACAAAGACTCTCCCAATTAATGTTTGAATGAAGGGATCTACCAAGTTCTCCACAGAAAGTATCTACCTAACCATCACATCTCCCCTTTGAACTATCTCAACACTCTAGAACACAAGCACATATTCCCATCTTCAAGATTGGTCACTCCCATTACTAACATATATAGTCTCGTCCATAAAGGATAGTTCATATCCCTTGATTCCTTAGGCCACCCCATCTTTAGGATGGTGATACACCTAAAATTAAGATGGGTTCAATCTTGGAGGCTATGGGCTTGCCTTTGGCCCTCTCTCACAAACTCTTTTCATTTAATTAAGAGCAATTTAAAACTTTAGTAATTACCTTGATGAATAAATTATCCTCTTTGAGAATTTCTAAAAATAGTTATTTCTTAATTGGAAAGCTAGTGTTATAGGAGAATGTCTATATGAAAATTTAAAAAAAATTATGAATATTTTATCCAAAACAAAAGTTGATAAAATGTCCACTCTCAAATTTTAAAATTCAATTTCATAAAATTCTCCTTGTTCACACAATTCTAATTAATAAATATTTTATCTACAAAACATTTTTAAGGAAATTTATTTTCATCAAATTACAAAACCTCTTTGGTAATAAACTTTAATGATAAATTATTTCTAATGAAAATTTTCAAAAGATATTTATATAAACTTTCAATTTATGAAATTTTGAAACTTTGAGAACACCTTATCCAAATAGAGGAACTTTAGTTCTCATATTCAAAATTCCTCATAAATTTTCTTTCCTTATTCCTACACTTTTCCAATTTAATAAATATTCTTAGACATGGAAACCAATTTTCATAATAATTTGCTCCATTGAAGTTACCAAAAGCAAACCTTTAGTAATGTCTTAACGACTAAAAATATTATCTATGAAAAACTTCCAAAAATGTTTGTTTCCTCAAGGGAATTAAATACCATTTTGGAAAGTGTTTTTCAATATAATTTATTTCCATTAAATTACTAAAATATCCAAAATATTTTGGTAACCATTCTTAAAATAAACTCTCTATCATGAGATCTCCAAATCTGTTATTTATTTTTTAAACTAGGACTCCTATGCTAAAATAATTATTCTCTTATTCTTTTCCTTGAACTATTCATATTCAAACTAAGTGATTTCCTCCTTTTCTCAGGGGGGGTAGACCCTAGAGAACCACTTATCCAAAATATTTTGGTAACCATTCTTAAAATAAAATCCAAATAACTAACATTACCAAAAATACCTACAACCCAAAATAAGATTAATAATAATAATAATAATAATAATGATTTAAGCGCTCGAGCGTTGCATCCCTATGCTATACACCTAACACTTGTTTCTACATCTTTTCTAGTCGTCGTTCCACTAAAAAAGTCACCTTGTTGGACAACTTTTGCACCATGGATATCATTAAATGCTTTGAATCTTTGAACTACGCTTTTGGGTCAATAAAGATGCATAAAAATCTGATTTTTACAAAAAGAAAAATCATATTCTCTTTCGAAATAGAGCTTACAATTGTCTAAGAACAAAACTAGATTTTTACATTAAAACACAAAAACCTATGCTCTTAAATGCAAAGCTTACAACCCAATATATGCAAAGACACAATTTTTAATACACATTGAATAAGAATAAGAACAAATAACAATAAATTCAAATTCATTCATCCCTTTAGGTCATGTGATGAATAAACATGCCTTATAAAAACAAGTTAGTGCACCCTAAAATGGATCTAACAAGCAATAACATAACATAGGCCTTTGATACTAGTTGTCAAGAAACCCCAATTGCTTTGTTCCTATGCCCTAGATCATTAAGGTGCAAGAAAATATATCCTAAGCTCTTTAAATCTATTGCAATAGAAAACTTGGTATTAAAAAATAACTAACATACCATAGGAAACATAGATCTACAAGAAAAAAGCACATACCTATGATCCAAGTGTTCTTGAATTGATTCTAATCAATGTAGAATACTTCAAAGTCACAATAGATCTCATAAACACAATAGCCTTCCACTTGATGACTCATCCTTGAGTATCAACGCTATGGTAGAGGTCTTAAGGTTAGAAGCTAGGATTTTCTTTATATGGATTGACGACGGAGGCAACAAGACTAAAACCCTAATCTCTAAGGGGGTATTTATAGGCTTCCTACTAGGCTTAAGTGACTTGAGCCTCCTATAGGCTTGAGTCACTTAATCTAGCCTAAAAAAGTTTGTTAATTGATTAATTAATCCAATAGGTCTTCAATTAATCAATTAGCTCAATCCGGATATACCATTCACTTACCTCTATGCAACCTTTGTGTAGTTACAAAAATGTCCTTATGCAAACAAGTGAACTAAAAACTCATCCAACCTTCATAAATTATGTCATCATGGTATATGAAGTTAGAGTAGAGACTACTAGGACCCATAAGAGTATTGGCTCCCTCATAATCCAGTTTTGAAGTTGACTCAACATCCCACTATATACAGTCTTCCCATAAATTAGTCATTCATAGTCTAATAAGTTAAAAGTTATCAGTCTTTCAAGACTACCTTTACCATTCTTGAGTTATAGATCCTCTTATTATATGATCAAATGACATACTTTAGCTTACTAAGAGCATATGTCCAATTTCTCTAAGGAATTACTACAAGCATATAGATTTCATGATCACATATCCTTTGGATCATCCAAGGGAACATACTATCTCAAAGTCAATAAGATATTATGGTGTCTCCATGGAGAACACCTATTGATATCAATTTCTATCAACATTGACCCAATCCATATAGAATATAGGATCAATTTACGATCTCACCCATACGTCAAAGCTACTACTATCTTCTTCATAAGCACAATATTCTTTCAAGGTTAAGAGACTATACAATATAACAACTTGGTGAAGTCATAACTAACTAATAGTCTTATGTCATGACTCATTGTAGGTCTTGTTCAATGGGTAACCATGCACACTAATGCACTCACCATCGGAACCCCATCCCGATAACCAAGACTAATCATCCCTCCAATTAGGAGATTATACACTACAACTTCAAATGGATTGCCTAATTATACGAACCGACTGTGAACAAATCATTTACTTCCAAGGAACCCATGATATGGATCTTTCGTGCAACTCCTAATACATCCAAGTCATGTACAATGTAAGGAATACTAGATTAGAAAGCTCATAAAGTATAATGTATGGATTAAGGATAGATAAAAGTGAAGCTAGAATACCATTAAATGAATAATGTATTCCAAATTTATTACATCATGTTATGCCTTTGAGGGTTTTATCTTAATACATGTGGAAATGGAAATATGCATTTTGATAGCAATCAACACCATTTTCAAGGATGATAGGGCAAGTCAAAGTAGTTTCGCTCTACATTAATTTAGAAATGTGTCATTTCGATATTAGGTGATAATAAGTGACAAGGATGACTAAGCTTGCAATTATTATCAATTTAGGAAAGAATGCATTGTTTAACTAAGTGGAAATTTGGCTTGTAGTTGTTATTAATTTAGGGAAGGATGCAATGTTGAACTAAATAGAGACTAGGCTTATAGTTGTTATCAATTTAGGAGAAAATGCATTGTTAAACTAAATGGATAAGCCATTTCAATAGAATGTGACACCATTTTTTACATTGGTGTCTCTATGCCAATTTGGTATCGATTTGTGTAGCATGTTAACAATTCAAATTCGACATCAAACCATAAAATTTACTATTATTTCTAATTTTAAAACTACTTGTGGTTAAAGTGTATTTTTACATCCAGTGTTTTGGAGAAAAGCTAGTAATGTGTATTTTTTGTAATGTTCTAGCTAGTAATGTGTTATAGTTGTGATGGTGCCACATGGATATTTCTCTAGTATCTGTAGGTCTTAGGAGTTAGTTATAGAAGCTTTTGGATAATGTTTTTAACATATTTTGAATTTAAATAGTTGTTAAAGATTATTTTTTTTCCCTCCATCATTTTCTTTCACTTTCTTGGCTACCTATCATGAGGATTGAGGCAAAATCCTCTATGATGAGTAGCTAAAATCTCTTATATCTAAGGAAGTGTTGTAAGGTGAAGACTAAAGCAAAGAGTGCATTTCTCTAAAGTAAATTTCAATTCCTATTCCTATCTTTTTGTGGATCTAAACTTCATAAATTAGAATTCTTTTGTAAGTCCCTCTTAACTAAGCATAGATGATGCATTTTTTATTCAATGATTGTTTTTCTCTAAGATATGATTTATTAATTTTTAATTAGATCATTTATATGTAACCTCTTGACTAGATCTTAATATTAATTAACCATACATGATCATCTAATTAATTAATTAGTCCATTCCAAAAACCTTGTTCACTATCCCGTATGCAACCTTGCGTAGTTACCAAAATGCTTTTATGTACAAGAGTGAACCTAAAGTCAATCCAATCCTCATAAATTGTGTCATCATGGTATATAAGCTCAGAGCAAGGACCATTGGGACCCATAGGAACACTGGTTTCCTTAAAATCCAATTTTGAAGTTGATTCAACATCTCACTATAGTGACCAACTGTAATCAAACACCCTATTTAAATAATAATGAGATGAAGCTCGATCTGTGACCTACTATCCACTGCATCCAAACTCCCCATAAACCGGTGTTAGTAATATAACAATGTAGTGTTATGACTAATCAAAATTACCTTTCCAATCCTTGAGTTACAAATTCCACTTATTATGTGATCAACTGACATACTCTAACTCCAAGGAGCATATGTCAAGTTTTCATTAAAAGAAATACTATAGCCATAGTCTTCCAAATCACATGTCCTTTGGATCACCTAAGGAAACAAACTATCTCAATCCCATGAGATATCATGGTGCCTCTATAGAGAATACCTATTGCCACCAGCCTCCTTCAAAAGTGACCTAATCCATATGGATATGTGACCATATTTGGGTCTCACTCATAGGTCAAACTCTCTTGTTGACCATGACATAGACTCAATATCCTCTTAAGGTTGAGAGTCCATGCAAATAACTTGGTGAATCATGACAACTAATAGCCTTACATCATAATTCACCATAGGTCTAGTCCAATGTGCATCACATACACTAGTGCACTCACAAAGGAAAAAATATCCCTATAATCAAGACAAGTCATCCCTCTAGTTAAGAGTTAGTACACTACAATTTTAGATGGATTGCCCAAATCCATAAACGAATTACAGACTACTTATCACTCTACAAGAACCCCATGACTAGGATCTTTTGTAGAACTCCTAATGCACCTTAGTCATGTACAATGTAAGTGATGTGCAGTGTGTATACTCAAATAACCAATTAATGCAAATGGGATAATAAAGGAAAACTAATAAACATAAATAAATAAATTTATAAAGGAATTGTTATCTATTACATCATGCCATACTTTCTAAGACTCAATCCCAACAAATCTAACCTTTAGATGTAGATTTTTTCTTATTATTATTATTTTTTTTTGGTAGGCTTGTGCTTGTTTTTGTCTTGTTTTGTTAGGTAGACTTGTTGTAACATACAAATTAATTTGTTGGAGGACAAATTTGAGACAAATATTAGAAACTTTTTGAATTAGATCTAGAAGAAAGTATGGAAGGTCAACCTCTAAATCAATACATCCATAATATTCCTATGGAAGAGTCTTTTCAACTACATATAATTGGAAATAACTTTTTCTCCTTGATAGTCTCATTGTATGAATATGAAAAAAATAACTTTTATAGGTTTACAAAAGGAAAGTGTTCATTTATATTCATTTTTTAAGATGAGTAAATGGAAAATTTTGGTGACATCCACGTTTACTATATTTTCAATGGAAATATTTCTATTTGAATTATGATATATATATATATATATATATATATATATATATATATATATATATATATATATATATATATATATATTATTGTTTTATTCACTAGGCAAGAAGTTGAAACTTAACTTCAATGATCAAGGTGAAAATTTGATTAGTCACAATGGTCTATCTCACAAATTTTAGGCCTTCCAAATGCAACTCTCCTATATGGAATATTTAGAGAGAAACATCCTTTGAAATAAGATTACAATGCCATTTGATACATTTATAGCATTAAAAATATTTATGTTAAAGAATTTTTTAAACAAATTATACCAAAATTTACTTAGGTTCACAACAACAAATTTCACATTTTGCTACAATAATCTTAGGCATGAATATAATTTAATGGTAAAAATAGAACATTTTTTATAATTCCTTTTTTCATGAAAAAAAAAAGTTTTAGGAATAAAGTTTATATTCATGTTAAAAAAAAAAATTCATATTTAACCATATTATACATTCATGACAAAGAGGTTTTCTTAAGATTTGAGTATGAATTCTATATTCATAGTTAAAATTCATATTTAATCATAATATTTATTTATGATAAATGGTTTTCATAATATTTTGCTAGAAAATTCTCTTTATATATGGCCAAAGACTATATTTAGCTTTTATTTACAGAAATGGCTTTTATATTTTATGGAGAAAAATTATATTTAGCTTGTAAAATATAACATACATGTGTGAAAACTTATAACACATTTAAAGAAATTGAATAAAATTCCTAATACAAATAATATTATAAGTAAAATGATTAGAAAAATAATATTATTAATTTTCTCTTAATAAAAATTTCTCTATTAGTAATTTTTAATTTTCAATCATCAAATTTATCAATTTATTGAAAATACAAATAATTTGAAAAATAAAAGTAACTAATCAATTTAAATAAAATATTTTAAAATAATACTTCATAAAATTTTATTTTTGAGAAGATGCATGGAATCCTCCCAAGATTGAGAAGCGATTTGGTGAATGAGCATCAAATCACAATATTGAGCTAGTAAAAAACCCTAGGCTTCGATATTTCACCTAACAAATCACTAAAAAGCAAAGATGTTATGACTTTCAATTTGAACTGTTATAAAATTCATTTGTTAAAGGACGATAAGGTCATCCATCAAAGTGTAGGTTGATAGTTGCGACCACTACTTCTACTTCATATGCATCATGGAATTGGCCAAGGTCAAGTCTTGATGTCCAATGTACAAGTGCAAGTTCTCCCTCATTCATGGCCTAACCAAGCTCAGAGTCTTTCTCTAAGTGAATTGTTAAGGTGCTTGTTCTCGAACAAGTTAGGCTATACGGTTTCTTTTCTGTTTAGTTTTACATGAATTAAGTATGAGTAGTGAATTATATTATTTTATTAATCTAGAATTATTAATTTTTCTTTTCCTTTCTCAAGGAATTGAGTAAAGAATTTAGGTGATTGAATCAACTTAAATTCATTTCTATTTTTGTTTTCCTTTTTCAATGAATTGATTATTGTGATTACTAAATCATGTGATTTAATTTGTCTTGAATCGTTGATCATTGTTACCTTTTCTAATGAATTTTGCATGAGTTGTGAATTATGGATTTGATAGATGTGGAATCGATGATTTTTTTTTCTTTTTTTTTAAGTATAACTAATTTAATTATGTGATTGATTAATTTTGAATTCCTATGATGTCATTGCAAGAGTAGAATGTGAATTACAACATTAATAGGGATTGTTTGGTTGTGTTTTTGTTGATTAAAAAAATAAAGCAAGCTTGTGAATGGATTTGTACTATGGCCATATCTATTGGCACTTGTAACTATTGATAGTGGCATGAGTACAAGATTGAAAAAAAAAATAATTGTATGTTCAAATTTGTTAGTCCATAGATCATCTTTCTTTAAAGCTGTAGGTAATGATACATTGTTAGTCCAATAGTTCAATTTGTTATTCCTTAGGTTAAGGGCATCAATTATGTTTTGAAATAGACTAATTCATGCTCTAGGTTAAGTTGAATCCATCTCTTGCTAATATTTGGCTATGTTTAGGTAAATGCATTTGGACAACGGAAGATGTAGCTTCAACAAAAAAACCTACTTCATATAAGGTTAGTCTTTTAGAATTTCAATTAAACCTATGTGTGTATATTGATGTCATTTTATGATAGATAGCATTTTGTTTCATATACAAGGTTCAATCAAAGAGATGTTTTATCAATTATCAATAGTAGAAATAAAAATGGCTTAAGGGAAGAAAACTTTTTGTTTAACCCCTTTCCTTTTAAGTCATGTTATGCTTATGAAAATGACATTGAGAAGGCAATATATTGCTAAAGTAGAATGTTTGTCTTTTTTGTGGCTTTACACCAATGAATAAAATACTTGGTCTATATATGCACTTGTTGGTATTGGATGTTTTTTTTCTTGTATGTGATCCCTAGGTTCACTTGGATAAAATAATTACAAGACTAAAATTACAATATAAAGGAAAGTTACTTGCCACATGCATAGCCCTTTGACCTAAAGCTGTTTCATTTTGAATTGCCTTAATTTTTCATTTTTGACAGGCAATAAAACAAAATGTACTAAGAAGTGCCTTAAAAAAGGGGGACATGGTCCATGTACACATGATTGCCTTAATTTCTAAAATTGAGTTAATGTTATGTCTATTCCCTTATAGCTTTGGTTTTCCTATGACATACAATTAAAAAAAAAAATTTAATTATCTTCTTCTTGTACTAGTTCCATTTGCTTTTATTATGTTCATGTTAATTATATATTCTCACACAATTTTGTAATAATACTATGATCTTTTATATAAACATATCACACTACATCTAAAGAGAATGTTAATACTATTGAGTTGCTTGAGCAAGTTAGATTAATATCACTTAAGCAAAGGATTTTTTATGTTCTTGCTAACTTAGTTATATTATGTACGAGTTTGATTTTCTCTCTTTTCAAAGATTTTCTTAGCAACCAAATGAGGTATTAGTTACATACTAGAATTATGTAACTACGTCTTATTTTTCTTAATTTTAGACTAGTGAATGGTTTGGTTTTGCATTTGTTCATTATAAATGCATATAAGGCACAAAAAAATGGATAGGCTAGATGGTATTCCTTCTCTCATATCTTTGTTTGGTTTGTTGAATATTGAGAGTCTTACCAAGGATAAAAATTACTTTCCTAAAAATCATTTTTCTTGAATTAAGTAAAGCATGCAGGAAATATTTACCTTATTTCTTTCCTAACAAAGTTGGTCTTAGTAATTAAGAGTTGCTTTAATAATATTTCTCATAGGAAGGATTTTTTAATATGGTCAAGAAATTATAGTTCAATTTGCTAAGTATAGGTCAAATGCTGAGCAGATGTAAGTTTCATATTTACATTTAATGTTATGCTTTCTCATGATTTCAAATTAAATTTGTCATGGTTTGAGCTTACACTTACTTGCACATGTTTATATAGAGTATATGGGAATGTTAAAGTTACATTTTTTTATTTTTTTTATTTTTTTGTTAAAACAAGCTACTTTATTTGTTCAATGATTTTCGATTTTTTTTTCATTATTGACATTTTGTAAATTTTGTATTGTTAATTGGTGCATTTTGTTGAAGTGTTGACATGTGGCTAATGGTTATGGTAACCTTTTCCTCAATTTTTAACAATTAACAATGACATTGATATTAAATATTAAACTCATATTAGTCTTTAACTTGTCAAGGTAATAAGTTTTTAATCCTTAACTCTCTCTATAACGACCCATACCCAACCATGTAGATAGTGTCCACTCTAGAACCAAAGAGGCCCTCACGATTTTAAAACACGTCTATAAAGTTAAGAGGAATCCATACATATATTGCGCCAGAAACTTTCTTCCTTATCCAATGTGGGATGTTACAAACACCCCCATGCAAACACAATGTCCCTGTTGTGTCCCACGAGATTGTGGGGTCAAACAAACTAACACCGCCTATGAGACCAAATAAACCTCCACATCGAGGTCAAGGATTGGTTCTGATACCATTTATAACGATTCACACTTAACCATGTAGATATTGTCTACTCTAGGCCAAAAGTGGGCCTAGAGCAGACAATATCTACATGGTTAGATGGGAGTTGTTACACTCTCTCTATCTCTCCTAGCTAGTCATATCCAACGTCAAGTGGTAAGTGATTCATAAGTTAAAGCAAGGAAGTTTGTGGATGACATTGGAGAAAGGGCCTTCTTGACTATTGGAGAAGATGGGGATGAATGCTCTAACACCAAGATTATGACTACTATTTAAATGTTACTCCTCAATGTTTTTGTCTCCAAAAATAAAGAAATAAGTTATACTTCCCCCTCCTTATCTTTTGTGTGGTTTGTCCCATCTTTTGAGAATATAAGAAGGATATGCATGTTTAGAAGTGGTTTGACATCTTATTCGTACTAGGCGTAGTGTGTTAGAGGATGTAATGTTGATATTCAATTACTATAACTTATATTCTATGCATAATCAATTCATAGGCTTTGATTGTTTTTAGATAAGTTCATCTTTTGTTTTTTGATATTGATGTTAATTCATTGGAAGTTGGTGATTCATGTAATTTTATAACTATGGATTTAAGCATTGAGGCACAACAATGATAGAGTGATTATTGTTGCTCTTTAGCTAGCAACTTAGTACTATTAGAAAAAGATAAAATTAAACTTTTCTTTTTAATTGAAAATACACTTTTGCCATAATTTTTTTTATGGTGGAATGTAATCATTAATTAGGAATTTTTTTTTATATATCAAAACACATTTCCCCATAAATTTTATTTTATAATTAAAGAAGATATTTACTTCATAGAAAAAAAAAGTTTCTTTCTATTGTGATTTTTTCAAGGAAAATTTTAACTTTTGTTATGAAATTATTTTGTGTACAACGAAAAGTGATATATATGTTACCACAAATTTTATTTTATAGTGAAAAATGATATGTTGCTAAAAAAAAAACGTGAACATTTATTTTTAGCACCAGAAGAAAAATTTTTATCTTCTGGTGCTAAAAATAAATGTTCACGTACTTATAGCCTAAACTTCGCCACAATTAATAATTTTTTGTGGAAAACATTTTTTTTTACCATGGAATGCTTTTAATTAAGCATAAATTAGTTCACGGCAAAAATTGATATTTGTTATTGTGGTTGTATCCTTAGGATAAATTTAAAAAAGAAAAAAAATTGCCTTTATACTTTTGAGAATGAAATTTGGAAAGTCAAATCTTAAAAATTTTGTTTTGATATCAAAATGTGAAGAAAGAATAAAAAGAAATATGAATTGTGGTGATCATCATGTGCACGTCTCCAATATAATGGCCACAAACCCATTTTATATATTCTTTTCCACCACCACCACCACCATAACCATTAAGAGCCATGCATGGAGACATCAACCCATTTTCCATTGGCCTTACCACCAAACCTTTATTCCCCCATGATAACATGCACTCATCATTGAAGCACTTATTTGGATCACCAACAACTCCGGTTGATAAAGGGGGGCCTGCTACTCGAAACAGTGAAGTAAAAACTCTAAAACAGTCTCATCACCCTCCTCTTACAAATCAAACAACAATTATCAGCAAATTCCTAGCTCTGATCCACAAAATCAAACCATTTTCATATTGAAAAATGAAGATAAAAAAATCCAAGCTAAGCTTACTAGAGGAAAGGGTGGGGATGAGGAGGTTGAAGAATGGGCATGGAAATGGGTGTAGGAAGCAACTATGGGCGCATAATCCTTGCATGCATGAGTGGGAAACGAATACGTGAAGTTGGTGAGCCCATATGGGATAGATTGGGGGTTGATGAGCATGACAGAAGCAGAAAGGTGATGGGGGACCATGCGCACAAGAGTTGATGAGAGAAACAGGTTGATGAGTATTATAAAATGGGTTTTATTGGTAATGGGTACGAAGAGGTGGCGAGGTTGACGAGTGTGAAAGAGGAGTGGTGGAGCAAGGGTGGACGGTTAGAGAGAGAAGTGGGTATAGGGAGTGGTTAATGGAATGGGTATGGAAGAGAACGAAGGATGGCCTTATATGCATGGTTACTGTGCACCGTTTCCTGATCCAATATGTTGAGAGGCTTCCCACTTCAAGTCACTATGAATGTGCATATGACGCTCTTAAGCTTTTCTCCTTGCAAGATTTCTCATGAAGAGTTTTGGAACGTCTCAAAATACTTGGGCAGTTATAATGGGAGTGATCCTACGATTCATCCAAGCCAGCTACAAGTAAACCAACACCATATTCAAAAGCTCTATAAGACCCATATTCAACCGATTCCATTTCAGTTTCTCTATGGGACATCAGTCGTCAAAGCCTCTAAACCCGTTTTCTCTTTACAAGTTCGGTTCCGAGTCTTGATAGCATTCAAAAAACACATCTCTACAACAGTCACCTGGTAGTATCCATGGTGCTATACACCCAAAGTATCCATAGAGAAAGAGAGGGAGGCAACCAAACAAAAGAAAAAAAGAAGGAAAACAAACAGAGTAATAAAAAAAAAACAAGACAAACCAAAGATAGCTACATTTCATGGTTTCTCAATGAGCTCATGCTGGTGAGAAGAAACATAAATGGATTCAAAACAAAAATACCATACGTATATCCGGATATCCCACGATGGATATGATAGAGACCCTCATCCATTTTTCAAAGCCAAATTAACAAAACAGATAAGGAACCCACAACATAGGTGGAAAAGCGCCAAATAAATCAAGCAAGACCTCTCGGGGGAATGATACTCAGAATAAAAGAAAGTATCGTTAAATATGAGCATACCTGAAAGTGCACTAGGTGTCCTCTCTAGCTTCTCTCTGACCAATTCCTCCTCCTGAACTCCCTCTCCAGCCAAAAAAAAAAAGAACCCCCCCCCCCCCCCTCTGCTCCCTCTTCCTTCAGCTTAACAAATACCCTCACAAAATATCTCCCCTCACCTGTTCCACTACTCCGATACCCATCATCCATCATCCATTTCAGAACGAGTCTCATCTCAACCACCACCATGGTGAGGTGGTGGTGTTCTTGGCCATGCGTCCCATGCAGCTGAGCATGGAAGCCGTCCACCACTCCCCCAAAACGAAATGCTATCTAGCTCCTCCACGGGTGCTCCCCAAAGGTGGCAGAACCAAAATAAAAATACATAAATAAATAAAGGGCAGTTGGAAAAGGGGCACTATCATTCTGATGTTCACTAGTAGCTAGTGGAGAACAGTCAAACCCCTTGAACGTGATGTGGGATGCAAGTTTGAGTTAACTAGCCCGCCAGCTGTCGAAGAGGTTTTGGAGCCATCAGCTGAGCAAGTTGTTGCTACTCTTAATGGAGTTTATCCCGAGTATGTGGAGTTCTTTACCCTAGCTGCACAAAAACTGATTTTAAAAAAGAAGAAAAAGAAAAAGAAAAAGGAGGGTCTACAAATATGCCCCTCTTCGGTAGAGTTTACAAGTGTAAGGAATATGAACACTAAAGTGAAAAGAAAGTGTGAGTAATGAGTAGAATTAAATGAACTCTATTGAAGAACTAAGGAGACCCCCATAGGGACACTAGTGTGACACGAACTCGTCGAGGCAGACAAATGAACAACAAGACTCTAGTCCTAAAAGAAAAAGGATGTCTCAAAATGCCTCTGAAGCCAGAATAAGGACCCAGGCTTCCTCTAAAGCGTCTCCATAAGTGACTCGAAAGACCATATCAAAGATGAGTAACAGTCAAACCTCTCTAGAGCATAAGAAAGAATGTGTCGCAAGAAGACTGCCCTAAGTGAACCATATGAGAAATGACAAGTGCAGGGTGCTCAACAACATGAGCGAAATATGTGTCACGAACTCGAAGGGCCATGTAGTGTGCAGTGGAACAGGAAATATAGAAGAGCAATGATGAATAAGAGATAGGCACAAGGTAATGGGGTAAGGGAAATGAGGTCGAATGTAAAATCATGAAGGCAAGACGTGCAATGCCAATGAATATGAAGGTCAAGAGCCATGACTATGAATGATAAGGCTGGGGAAAAACAACTCTGAACACCAAAAGGAGGAAAAATGGCGACTCTAAGTGCCTGAATGAGTATGTATGATAGCTCTGGACACCAAAACTTAAAGGAGGATGGTGGCACCGAATACCAAGTTGGACAATGGCTCCGAACGCCAAAACAAAGACACGGCTCTAAATGCCAAACTAAAGAAAATGATGGCCCTAAATGCCAAACTGAGGACTTGGCTCTGAACGCCTAAGACTGGTGAAAGTGACTCCAAATGGTAAGAATGACTTCGAATGCTAAACTAAAATGAAATGGTAATCCTAAATGCTAGCAACGTGGTTCCGAACAACGAACTAACAGAGAAAGACAACTCTAAACGCCAGGAACTCTAAATGCTAGGAATATGGCTCTAAACGCCGAACTAGAGGAAAATGGTGGCTTTGAATGACAAGTTTATTAATGGCTCTGAAAGCCTAACTATGAACAATGGCTCTGAGCACCAAACTATGGAGATATAATGGCTCTGAATGCCAAACTATGAACAACAGCTCTGAATGCCAAACTGTGAGCCATGGCTCTAAACGCCAAATTGAGAAGTGGTGATGGCTCTGAACGTCTGAATGTGAGCAATGGCTCTGAACGCCTAAATGTGGATGATGGCTCTGAACGCCCGAATGTGAACGATGGCTCTGAACGCCTGGATGTGAACGAAAGCTCTAAATGCTAAACTGTGGAGAGGTGATAGCTCTGAACGTTTGGATATGAACGATGGCTCTGGATGCCCTACTGTGGAGAGATGATAGCTCTGAACATTTGGATATGAACGATGGCTCTGGACACCCTACTGCGGAGAGATACGACGACTCTGAATGTCAAACTAAGGACAAACGACAGCTTTGAACGCCAAACTGAGGATGCGACTCTAAACACCAAACTGTGGACGAAAACTCTGAACGCTAGGAATAGTGAAAAGATGATGACGACTCTGAATGCCGAAACTGATAAGCGATGATGGCTCTTAACACCAAAACTGAGAAGCGATGATGGCTCTAAACACCGAAACTGAGAATGCGGCTCTGAACGCCAAGATGAAGATGTGGCTCTGAACGCTAAATGAAAAACAAACAATGACTCTGAACGCGAAAATGAAAATGAACAATGGCTCTGAATGCTAAAACTTAAGACGCAGCTCTGAACGCCAAACAGAAGATGTCTCTAGATATCGAAATGAATGTGTGGCTCTGAACGCCGAAACGAAAAATGTGATGATATCGAACTAAAGGCATGCAATGGCTCTGAACGTCGAACAGAAAGAATGACTCTGAACGCCAAACTAAAAGTGATAGCTATGAATGCCAAACAAAAACAACGGCTGTGAATGCCAAACTAAAACAGTGACTCTGAATACCAAACTAAAGAAAGATGGCGTCATCAAATGTCAAAATGAAAATATGGCTCTGAATGCCGAAATGAAAATATATGGTGGCTCTGAATGCCAAACTAATAAAAACCTCGATGAATGTCGAGCTGAAACAACGGCCCTAAATGCCCAACTAAACTGGTAACTAGGAATGTCAAACTGAGAAAGGGGAATCTAGGCGTCATGACTAAGAAGACATGGTGGCTCTGAACGCCAAACTGAGAAAGGGCAACTTTGAATGTCGTAAACCAAGAATGAATAGTGGCTCTGAACGCCAAACTGCAAGGAAATGATGAAGGGGGGATATGCCCCAGTGTAGCATGCTGCCACAACTCTCAATCCATTGGAAAAGTCTGAAAGAGACTCCACGAGTCTCGAAAAATGCTCTACTAGCAAATTAGAATGATCAAATCGACTGTGAACATAGTCCCACAACTCACCCAACTAAATCACGATGCCTGACGAGATGTCTTAATGAGTCAGACGCCTCTAACTCGAAATACCCTGTTGGGAAAGTCCATCGTCATCTGAAATGAATAATCCGATAGAGTCTCAAGGGAATAATCCGCTAAGAGACATACCACAAACTCAAAGCAACAATCCACTGAAGAGTCATGGCTAGTAGGGTGATCAAAACCTGAACATTGTGCTCCACTGAAAGCTCATCTCGACGAAAATCACAGGAATAGTGACCAGTAAAAGCAAATACAATATCTCATGGCCGAGTGATGAAAACTGTAACGGACCTGTGAGAGAGCGATCGCCTTCATAGCTAGAGGAGGAAAATATGCCCCAGTATAACATCAGATGTATATGATCTATCAAGACAACTCAAGAATAACTCTATGGGGATGCATGAAAGATCCGACATGTACTCCCCTGAAATGGCGATGTGGGAATGCATGCACCTGAGATAACTTCGCCCAAGAATCACGACTATATCAGAAAGTGTGAGCCCAGTTAAAGGACTCAAGAAAGGCTCTTCGGAGTATCAGAACACAATGAAATTCATCAATCTGATGTGTATCTCAAAACCGAGGGTGATAATGCAAATCAGTAGGGGATCTAAAAATCTTGACCGAAATGGGGAATATACCCCAGTGTGGCATCAAAAATGTGACGAGTCGAAAAATCAGATGAGCTCAAATCATCCATCATCGAATGCACGATCCAAGTCATCCATGTCTATAACTAAATCAGACCCATAGATCAAAGAGGCGTCTCTCGGAAGGAAGCATGACAAAATCTAAGTGTCGAGAAGTGCAGGCCTAACTGGGCAATTCCCGAGAGGCTCCATTGAGGAATCATTGTAAAGATAGCGAATAGATCATCGTCTCGACTACGTCTCACAAATGGGGATAAGCGCGCAACTCCACCAAGATCTGTAAATCTCATCCAGAATGGAAATATGGCCCAGTATGGCATCAAATGTATGATAGGTCGAAGATCGGGCGACATGAAATCATTTATCATCGAACATGTGACCTCTATGAAGATCTATAAATCTCATCCAAAATAGAAATATGCCCCAGTATGGCGTCGGATGTACGACAGGTCAGAAGAACAGGTGACATGAAATCATCTATCATTGAACATGCAACCTCCATGAAGATCGGTAAATCTCACCCGAAACGGAAATATGCCCCAATATGGCATCGGATGTGTGACAGGTCAAAAGAGTAGGTGACATGAAACCATCTCTTATCTAATGTATGATCTTGGTCATCCAAATCTATGACAGAATCGGGTCCAAGCGTCCAAAAGGGCATCTCACAGAGGAAAGCATGGTAACATTGGAATGCCGAGAAGTGCGAGCCTAACCGGATGGCTCCCAAGAGTCTCTACTGAGGAATCATCTTAAAAATGGCGAATAGGTCATCGTCTCGGTGCACATCTCACAAGTAAGAATGATTAGGTGACTCCATGAAGATCCGTAAACATCATCCGAAACGGAATATGCCCCAGTATGGCATCGGATGTACGACATGTCATAAAACAAGCGACATCGAATCATCCCTCATCAAACGCGTGATCCCAGTAATCTAAACACAACTAAAACGAATCTAAACATCAGAGAGGCGTCTTCTAGAAGAAGAAGCATGACGATATCTAAGTATCAACCATATCTCAAGCACCTGTCCAAGCAAAAGTTGTAGAAGATAACATCTGATCCCATGGCCTCAGGGTGGTCTCAAGACATGGGACGTAATGTAGGCTAGGGTGATAGGGTGATAGAAATGAAGGGAAACTAGGCTCAAATACCCAATGAACAGAAACCCATGCCCTCATGTATAAAACGCAACATGTATAGAAAAGTCCATGAGCCATGGACCTAAAGGTGCCCAATGCGAACATAATATCAATAATAAGACAATGAGGCAAATCAAACTGATAGTGAGATATGCAGGAACGATGAAAGGGAAATATCAAATCTAGAATAGGTCAGTGTAAGAAAAGAACAAGGGGGGTGAAGCGGATGGAATGAATCACAAGCAATGACGAAGATGACAGCGAAACAATGAATATACGAAGAAATGTGGTGATCAACTCAAATCAAACATGAAGTGAAGTCACATCAATAATGAAAGTAATGATGGAAAGGACAATGACCCGGAGTCCCTAGGAGAAGGTCACTCATCTTACTCTCAAAGAGATATGACAAAGTGAATACAAATAACATAGGATCTTAGAGAGCTCACATACGAACTCTCAACAACAAACATACTCAATAAAAATGACCCTCAGATATCAATATACACACTCAATGATTGAGAATACTATGCACATACACACATGTGCTTATTTTTCTTTTCTTTTCATTTTCATTTTCACTATCATTTTTTTTTTTTTTACATATATACAAATGCACATACCCTAAACATGAACAAATGAACCCCAAGGATGATGTCGATAATGGATAGACACCATCTCAAGTGCTAAGGCAACAAAAACTCTCTCTAACGAGATAACCTTCTCAAACTAAGGATCTCTAAACCAATGTCTGTGAGATAGATAGTGGAAATGATGTGACTATCCTCTATGTGATGAACTGAGGAGGATCACCACTCAGGGTGGGGAGAATATGAAACAAAACAAGTAGTAGATAGGATAAGGAAGAAGAGATGAAGAACACAACCAAAGAGATGAGATGAAAATGTAGAGGCGCAGTGATAGGAAAAGATAATGAGAAGAATGTGCCCCTAGGTCCAAGACTCATGAAACTCCCAAACAATGCATGCATATACTAAAGGGCCCCTATCCCGGTGTGAAAAGGTGAGCAAGGCGATAAGAAAGAAAGGTTATAATGCGTGCGAGGCTCAATGGGCTAGCAACGGACTATATATCAAAAGGGTGAAAGGGTATATGGCTAACCAAAATGATGGCCACCCATCCTGCGACCATGGTCTCAAACATAGTACCTCTTTAACTGATCCATATTAGTCGGCTCCAAGAATTGGTTTCCATCTAAATCCATCAACCATGCAGCGCCCTCTGGGGACAACTCCCTGATGAAATAAAGTCCGCTCCAATTGGGTCTGAACTTCCCTCTAGGATCTCTGATCAATCCCCTGATGACCTTCAAAACCAAGTCACATATCCGTAGTAGTCGGGGCTTGACCCGCTTCTTAAAAGCATGGGCCATCTTCCTCTGGTAGGTACGCACATGGTCAGCTACTCTCAATCTTCTCTCATCTAGAAGATTGAGCTGATCTAATCGAGCATGTGCCCAATCTGCCTCGGGAATCTGCTGTTTTAATGCTACCTTCAGTGAACCCATCTCGATCTCGACTAGTAGCACTGTCTCCATACCGTATACCAAAGAGTGGGGTGTGGCTCCTGTAGAGGTGCGAAAAGAAGTCTGATAAGCCCACAATGCGAAAGGGAGCTTCTCCGACCAATCCCGAGAAGTCTCAATCATCTTCCGCAAGATCCTCTTAACATTCTTGTTCGCGGCCTCACTGCCCTGTTCATCTGCAGCCTGTACGTAGACGACCTATAATGCTGAATGTCATATCGCTGCACTAAGGTGTCAACCTCTGCTTTGAAATGTACCCCTTTATCGGAAATCAGCTCATGAGAGACTCCATAGCAACAGATAATGTGTGATCTAATGAAACTAACGACTCCAGATGATGTCAATCTCGCATACAAAGCAACCTCCACCCACTTGGTGAAGTAATCGATGGTGACCAAGATGAATTCATGACCACTGGAAGACTTGGGCGAAATCTTCCTAATGATGTCGATACCCCATACTAAAAACGGCCACGGTGACGTCAACACATGTAACTCTGAGGATGGCACGTGAATGAGGTCCCTGTGTATCTGACACTCTACAAATCTCTGAACAAACTGGCAACAATCCGTCTCCATGGTCAACCAAAAATAGCCAGTCCTCATGATCTTACAGGCCAACATATGTCCTCCCATATGTGGTCCGCAAACTCCCGCATGAACTTCTCTCATCACTCGATCGGTAGAGGCACGATCTAAGTACAATAATAACATCTCATAAGCTGATCTTCTGTACAATGTCCCACCACAAATCACGAATCGAGCGGCTAACTGTCTCAATGCTCTTTTATCCTTGGTCGTGGCGGCCTCAGGATATGCGCCAAGTCTCAAAAAGTGATATATGTCATGATACCATGGCAAACCATCATCTAACTCGGTATCGTCGATCAGACAACAGTAGGTAAGAACAGATCTCGACCCAATCAATAAAAAATGAACAATGGCATCAGTAGGAATATCAATCATGGAAGCTAGAGTAGTTGAGGCATCGGCAAACTGGTTCTGCACTCTAGGCAAATGTGCGTGGTATTGCCTAAACTTCACATCTCTAGTCTTTCACTCGCCCTGAATCTGTCTCAATACCAGATTGGATTCACCAAACACCTCCATCTGTCTAATCCCGAGCTCAAGGGTCGTCTCTAATCCCAAAATACAAGTCTCATACTCAACAATATTGTTCGTGGTAGGATGTCGATCAGAGAATGACAAACGAACAGATCTAGGAATGTGATCACCATGAGGGGATATCAACAAGACGCCTATCCCGTATCCGAAATGGTTAGCTGCACCATCGAAGTACATGTGCCAACCCGATAGACTAGTCACAACAGCGACTTCCTCGTCTGGAAAGTCATCATCAATGGCTCTGCCATCGAAAACTGGTAAAGAAGCTAAGTGATCTGCAATAATACTCCATCTGATGGACTTCAGAGTGATATAATGGATGTCAAACTCTGTTAGAAGCACCAACCATCTCATGAGGTGATCAACCAAGGTGGGTCTGTCAAACAAATATCTCAGAGGATCTAGACGGGATATCAAGTGCACTGAATACTCGGTCATATAATGTCTCAATCGTCGAGTGGCCCAAACCAATGCCAAGCAGTAGCGCTCAATCATGACATATCTCCTCTCATAGTCTAACATCCTCTTACTCAGATAATAAATGGCCCGGTCATTGCCCGAATCATTGAGCTGAGTCAACATGCATCCCAATGCTACGTCTGAAACTGACAGATATAGGAGTAAGGGACGGCCTGGTGTAGGAAGCGCCAAGACTAGAGGTGACAACAAATACTCTCTGATCCTCTCAAATGCGCGCTAACACTGATCATCCCAAACAATAGGTTGACTCTTCCTCAAGAGTCAAAAAATGGGCTCACAGATGTCTGTCAATCTGGCAATGAACCGCTGATGTACTGAAGTCTAACCAAGAGCCTCTGACCTCTCTCTCTATCCTCAGTGTAGGCATGTCAAGGATGACTCTGATCTTGTTCGGATCTACCTCTATTCCTCTCTCACTGACCATATAGCCAAGGAGCTTCTCAAAAGTCACTCCGAAAGTGCACTTCTTGGGATTCAGTCTCAATCTGAACTGCCTGATCCTCTCAAAGAACCTGTCCAGAGCTGATAGGTGATCTGATTTGTCTCGGGATTTCACTATCATGTCGTCTACATAAACTTCGATATCCCGATGCATCATGTCATGGAAAAGGGTGGTCACTGCTCTCTGATAGGTGGCTCATGCTTTCTTCAACCCGAATGGCATGAATCAGTAGCAATAAGTACCCCACTCAGTAATGAAGGACGTCTTCTCCATGTCCTCTAGGGCCATTAGAATCTGACTGTACCCAGAAAATTTGTCCATAAAGGACAACATCGAATGGCCTGCCGTACTATCAACTAGCATGTAAATGTGTGGGAGAGGAAAATCATCCTTAAGACTGGCCTTATTAAGGTCTCAGAAATCAACACAAACTCTCACCTTGTCATCCTTTTTGGGAATAGGGATGACATTGGCCAGCCACTCCGGGTGCTCAACCATTGACAAAAATCCTACACTGAGCTGTTTTTGGATCTCCTCCTTCACTTGCAAACTCCAACGAGGGTATAATCTTCTCAACTTCTACTTAACCGGTCTGGCACGGGGCAGTAGTGGCAAACGATGCTGGACGATAGATGGATCAAGGTCTGGCATGTCCTCATAGGACCATGCGAAAATGTCCAAGTATGATCTGAGCAGTTGGATAAGGTTATCCCTCTCATCTATAGATAAATCCAATCCGATCCTCAACTCCCTAGGCTGATCTGCTGTGTCGAAATCAAGAGTCTTCATGTCTCCTACAGCAGGTGAAACTCTCTGATCCATGGGGTCCGAGTCGAAAACAGAAGATAAGTCATCATCTGAGTCATGTTGCGCAATCTCATCATCAATGCCAAAAATCCGTGATGTGGGTGAAAATGGTGCAAATAATACGATATCATAAGAGACAGGCAAATACTCAAAAATGCTCAAATCTATAGACGAAAAGTCATAAACATAGTCATGACGAGAGACAAATCCTGATAAAACATCCACTGAAAGAGGTAGGTTCACAAAGTTGGACGCTTCCTCAACAAGGCCAATAGGGCCATCAAAAAAATCGACAATAGCTATAGCATCCTCAGCAATCTCTGGAGCAGGAGCAGTCAGGTCCTCCTCAGCAACCTCAATGACGGACACCCCAAAAAGATCGAATGGTGAAGCGAGCTCAAGCTGGACCACCTTCTCAATCTAGCTCAAACTCAATGCAAGCATCTCATCGACATACTCATCACGTGGCACAGCTCCATCCACCATGTCTCCGATCTCGACGAATGTCCCGTGCTCATCGATCTCATCTGGGAAACAAAGCATCATAAGGCTTAAGCGATTTGGAGAGGGAGGGGCGGTCAGCGCAAAAGTCGAAGTACCAGGGACTCTGTCACTCAATCGCAACTACTATACAAAGCGCTAAAGCTCGGCCTCCTAAGTAGTGCTGAGTCCCCCAATGATACCATCTGATGGTGCCTGTGGCTCCAATGCTCTCACGAAGTAACCCGTCAAGCTCAAGGTGTATAAGCGAACAGGATAATCAAACGGCGTGTGAGTCAGTCGAGCCCTCACCCTCTCCTTGTGCAATAGCGCCATATATCGATAATCGACCTCAGTGGGAATGAATCTGAGCCCAAATAGTACATCGTGATCCGGGAAAGCCATGAACTCACTGGGCCCGTGCTGACGCCGCCCCAAACCCATGCCGGGAAGATAAGACATGCCCTTCATCATGTCAAGCACCATCGTGCTACTGTGCTAATCAAATGACATAGCCACAAAGTCTCGGCAGAAATCCTCTATCTCCAGGGTCTGCACCTCGTCGAATGTGAATCCGGTCAGGAGTAGGTCGTCATCACTGTGACTGATCTGAAGTACCAACTCGACAGAAATAAACATGTCTCCCACGGACTACATTGTGACGACCTAACCATCATGAATGAACTTCACCTTCTGATGAAGGGAAGAAGGAATGGCTCCGGCTCTGTGAATCTAAGGTCGGCCCAAAAGCAGGTTAAAGAATGTGGGAATCCTCAAAACCTGGAATACAGCGACAAATGTAGTCGGACCTATCAATAGCTCAATCTCTAAGGTGCCCATAACCTCCCTCCGTGTACTGTCATATGCTTGAACGGTCTGAGTGGAGGGACCAAAATCAGAAAGTGCATAGCCGAGGGCGATGGCAGTGGCCAAAGGACAAACATTCAAGGTCGAGCCATTATCCAGAAGGACAAATGGGACCCGACGGCCTAAACAATCAATAGATATATAAAAGAGACGTGTGTGGCCCGAGCCCTCCGGTGGCAAGTCGTCATTAGAGAATACGATGCATGTGGCTCTGCCATCCGTCACCATATGAATCAATCTCTTAGGAGTAGTAGTAGTCTCGACTCTAATCTAGCTCAGGGCTCGAATCAATGCATCTCGGTGAGTACTGGAAGATGCTAGCAAGCTCCAAATGGAAATGTGAGCCTGAGTGCTCTACAACTGCCTTAAAATCTACTTGTCCTCTCTCCTAACCTCTTCCTGAGAGGACATCCCCTCCAAGGGTCTAGCACTTGCGGGGGGCTGCTGTCGTACCACTCTACCCCCACGGATAACATACTGTACGTCGGAAGTATGAACATCATCAACATATGGAGCCTGAACCTCATCAACATCTAGAATCAAAACAAACAACATCTGAACATTGTAATGTGGGAAAGTCAGTGGCTCGACAGTGGCCGCCTGTACTGATGCCGCCTCAGGAACTAGTTTGAACAGAATGGGCATCGAGGTCCCAAAGTCACCCCGCTCATATTATAAATTTCTTCTGACACTATAGGCTCTGGCTCATAATCATCCCAGCTAAGCATATGGATGCAGTCATCGAACTCAACAAAATCGATGGAGTGCATGCTATCAGCCGGAGGGGGAACCACGTGTGTAGTGTGAGCCGGTAATGGGTTTGTGGTTACACTTGGCTGACCCAAGTGAACCAAACCTCGGTCGATCAGATCCTGGATGGCATGCCTGAGAGCGGTACAGCAATCGGTCTCATGTCCAGGCCCCTGATGGTATGCATAGTGCAAATCCATCCTGAACTGAGGTGGAACAGGCTGAGGTGGCGGCCTAGGAGTGAGAGCGGTCAATAACCCAGCCTCTATAAGCTTCCGAAGAGCCTGGCTCAACGGCATGCCTAATTGTGAAAACTGTCTCTACATCCTCAAAGCAAAAGGAGCAGAGGTCTGTTGGACTCTAGGCCTGGGATGGGAAGATGTAGGTCTCGCAGTGAACTATGCCGCATAACATGGCTGTCCTGTGGCCGAATATGAAACAGGAGGTCTCTCCATGCCCTGGGTGGCATAGTAAGGCAAAGCTAGTGTCTGAGGCATGTAAGTCTAATCATAAGTAGGACGACATGCCCGTGCCCTGTAGTGATGAGGCACATAAGAAGGGTGAGTCCCGGGAAGCTGTGGAACTGGCTGATGATGCCTAGGAGGCCTCTGACTAGTAGAACCGATAGCACTCACATTAACCGATCTCTACCCACCGAATGGTTTCTTCCCCTTGACATCACTAAGGAAAGAGTTTGTCCACAAACCTTTGGAAATACTGTTCTCAACATCATACAAAGCCAAAACTAGAGAACCAAAATCTGTAAATGGTACCCCGACTACATGCCTGGCAATCCTGGGCTGTAAACTCCTCATAACCATCTGTATCTAATCCCTCTCTAAAGGCCTGTCAATGATCTTGGCAATCTTCTCGCGTCAGCGAGAAATGAATGATGAAATGGACTCCTCTGACCTCTGCCTCAAAGCCTCAAGCTCTCTCCTCGATACATCCACAACAGTATTAAACGAAAACTGTCGTAAAAACTCCTGAGCCAAGTCATCCCATGTCCAGCGCCGCGAGGACTCCAAAGACACAAACCAACGCTGGGCGGCTCCACTCATAGATAGTGGGAATAATGTGATCATCTGCGACTCGTCTAATTTGTGGGCCCTCATCACTGTGCTGTAAAGTCGGAGGTGAATGTGAGGTAGACTTAATCTTCAAATTTCCACTTTCAAATAATTTTTCAAAATTCCGATTTCCAAATTTAATTTCCAATTTCCACAATTCCAATTTTTCACACTTATTTATTTAATCATTATTATTTTCATTATTATTATCGTTATTCCATTTATTTATTTATTTATTTATGTCCTTTAAAAATTCCAATCTTTAAACATTTTTCAAAAAAAAATTCCGTCTTCCAAATTTAATTTTCAATCTAAAAAATTCCACTATTCACTTTCATTCGTTTAAATATTACTTTCGTTATTATTATTATTATTCCATTTATTTATTTATTTATTTCTTTTAAAAATTCCAATCATTAAATTTCAAAATTCCACTATTCACATCCATTTGTTTAATGATTATTTTCGTTATTATTATTATCTCATTCATTTATTTATTCACTTATTCATATATTTAAAATCTCATCTCTAAATAATTTCTCAAATTTTCAATCTCTAAATTCAATCTCCAATCTCTAAAATTCTATTTTTCACAATTATTTACCTAATCTTAATTATTTCGTCATTATTATTATTTCATTCATTTATTTATTCACTTATTCATTTATTTATCAAATTTCCAATCTCTAAATTCAATTTCCAATTTCCAAAATTCTCATCTTCGTAATTATTTATCCAATCATTGTTATTTTCGTTATTTTATTCATTTATTTATTCACTTGTTCATTTATTTAAAATTTCATCCCTAAGTTCAATTTCCAATTTCCGAAATCCTAACTTTCGCAATTATTTATCGAATCATTATTATTTTGTCATTATTATTATTCCATTCATTTATTTATTCACTTATTCATTTATTTAAAATTGTGTCTTTAAATAATTCTTCAAAATTCTTGTTTTCAAATTTAGTTCTCTGAAATTCCAATTTTCCAATTTTCAAACTTAATTTTTAGTTTCCAATATTCCAATTCTCGCATTTATTTCGTTACTTATTTATTATTATCATTATTATTGTCATTTTATTCATTTATTTCTAAAAATTCTACCTTCGAATGATTTCCAAGATTTCCAATTTTTATAATTCAATTTTCATAGTTTCTACTTCTTAAATAATTTTCAATTTTGATTTCTTTCAAATTTTAATTTCCAAAGTCCCAATTTTCGTAATTTAATTTTTGAAAATCCCAAACTCTCAAATAATTTTCAAAATTCCAATTTCTTTCAAATTTAATTTCTAAAATTCTCATTCTTACACTTAATTTCTAAAAATCGAATTTTCAAATAATCTCTAAAACTCCAATTCTCAAATAAATTTCAAAAATCTAGTTTTCCCTCGAACAATTTTTATTTCTGTTTGGTGATGCATGTGATATGTTTTGTGTTCTTTATTGTACACTAACCCCATTTTTATGATAGCGCATTGCTCGTTCGTGGCCCAGGTACACATCCACTCCCATTCTGGTCATTCTCTATGCATGTTTTGATTCTCATATGTGCATGATCGATTTGAGTATCCATTGATTTTCCTATTGATTGTCACGTCAGCTTCATTTTATTAGTAGAAACCCAACTTTAGGGACTTAGAGGGGTGCTACGGTCTTTACCGTACCTTCTCGATAAGTAACCTGACCCCCGAGCCCAATCCGGTTTTTCACAGACCACCTTTTCCAAAATAAGGAGTGACACTCCTTTTCCAAAATAAGGAGTGACACTTAAGGTTTTCTTTCTTATTTCGTTTACCCTTTTAAAAAAAATAAATAAATAAGTGGCAAATTCAAGTCATTTTCTAATAAATAAAATCATTTTCAAATAAAAATTGAGTTCGCCATAGAGTGAAAGCGCATGGGCCAAAATGTGGGGTCCACAAAAGGCTTGAATTCTTTTAATGTATTTATATTTATTTATTTTAAAAATTAAAAACTACTTTTATTAAAACATGTTTTATTATATTTTAATTATATAAAATATTTTAATTGAGATTTAATTTCTAAAATTTTATTACAAATTTGTGGTGACAACTTTTCACTATTAACATTAATTTATTTAAATAATTAAAATTATTAAAAATTATATCAATAATTTATCTTATCAAATTAATTTTAATTTATAAAATATTAGTACTTTATTAAAAAAAATTATATTTTAGCAATTTTTTAATAAATTTTATTTTTAATTTTTTAAAATAAAAATATTTAAATTAAATAAAATTAAAAAGATAAATATAAAAAAAAATTAAAGGTGAAGTGATAGTAATTTTTTATAATAGGATGAATGTCATAAATATAAAAAATAATTAAAAATAAAGATAATATAAAATAAAAGGGCAATATAAATTTAAAATAAAAGTTAAATTAGAAAAAAAAAAAATTACATATCCACGATTTTTTTGGCAATATTTCAATTTTTTTTTTTTTTTTTTTGGCAATACTTTTCCCAACCAATAATAAGTGATTGCTCTTTCATTAAACGAAATATCACAAAACTTTCATTCACGGACATATCATAAGAGTTTTCTATCTTCCTTGAATCTTTTAAAAAATCATTTTAATTTTAGGGTAACCTGATTGTAGATTCCCTGCAACCTCCCATACGTCTTACCAACTAAGCAAAATCTTGTAGTTCTCTTTGTTAAGGGATGTAACACAAAAACATTCCACTTGCCTACTTGATCTTTTTTCTTATACCTCTCAAAGGCTTATTAAACAACAATCACATGAAGAGAAATAATTACACTAATAATAAAAATATACTTTCATATGGAACTTAAATATTCCATTTATATATATATAGTCAACTTCTGGAAACTTCCACAACTAAAGTATACTTTCCAAGAGAGCACCTTGATGATGCCATCAACCTTACACCCTAAAGGTCTTCTTCCACATACAAATTTCCATTTTCCATTTTTTTTTTTCAATTGCACGGATGGAGCTAAATCATTTTGACAGACAAGCGTCTAAAAATGTACAACAAGGCAGTTCTGACTTCTGAGTAGCTGCAGATTACATAGAGCATAAATATTAGAAATAGAGACGCCGTCAAATTGTATGTCTTTTATTTCAAAATGATTAAGCTCCGCCGTTTCTTCCCCATGCCTCTCCACTATTTATTCTTCGTTTCTCTCAGGCATTCATTCCTCTTGCTTCTCCATCCCCTTCAGATTCAGTTGGAGAATGGTAACCTGAAAGACAGTGAAAGCAGCTATCAGGCTAGAAAAGACATAACCCATGTTTGGTTCCGGGAAATTTTGAGGAAAAATTCAAGGGAAAGAAAATAAAGACTAAATTTGAAGTTACTAAATTATTTTTATATGTTTCTTCGAACTTATTTCACTTATTTTAACTCTAAAATGTAGTTTATATTTGGTTTTCCAAAAATACTAAAGAAAAAAAAAAGAATGTAAAGACAAATGAATTTTTCATGTTTGATTGTACTATAAAAAATATTAAAAAAAATCAAATATAATTAAAACTAGTTAAAAACTCACGTATTTTAAGTTATTTAATCTTTATATTGATGAGTTAAAATAAGTAAATTGAGTTTGAATTAGTCAATAAAAAAAATTTATTAACTTTTAATCTATTTTTTTTATTTCCCTTTACTTTTTCTTTCTTTCTACTTTTCTTTGTATTTTTTTCCCCTTACATTTTACCTCAAATTTTTTAAGAACCAAACATAGCCTTAGAAATTAAATAATTTAAAAATACATAAGTTTCTAACTAATTTTAATTGTATTTAATTTTTTTCATATTTGTTTACCTTATAATCAAACACAAAAAAAATCATTTTCTTTGGTATTTTTTTTTCTTTCCTTGGTAATTTCCGGGAACCAAACATAACATTAATCTCAAAAATTTAGATTTCCAAAGTATTTCACAGTGCAGTCAAGTTACATGCATGGGCATATGTTCCTTTACCTATAAAAAATTCATCTGCATAGGCAATACTACTGACTGTTTTGAATTGAAATAAGATCTCAGATTTGACATGCAAATATATCAAATAAACATACCCCAGCTTGAGAGAAGTATCAGAGTTGTGATGGCCTTGATTAGGATCTGATAAGCTGCAAATATTATTTGTGATTGATTCAGATGAGTGGCCCTGTTGAAGAAGAGGTTGTGCTTCAGAAATATTCTCCATCTGCAAAAGGAAAGTTTAGCATTCTTGTAAACATGAAGCACAAAAGATCGAAAAATAAAAAGCAAAAAGAAGGTATAGTTAAAGTTCTTACCTCCTTTCTCAACCTTTCATTCTCTCCCCGCAGCAGGTCTCCCTGCATGAAAATAAAATATAAAGAAAATAAGAGAAATTAACAAGCGTGGAAGAATGAAATCAGGAAAACCATAATTTTGTAATTGAGAAGAAAATTAGGCAATCTTATAATCAAAGGGATCTGGTGTAATTAGGTTAAAAAAGTTCCTAATTTTGTAGCTAGGAAGTACAAGCTGAAAATGAAACAAAAGAATTTTATACCTTTTATTCCTTCCATCTCTCTTCTTCTACATAATATTAGAGCTCTAGGCTCATGAATTTGGGAAGAGAATAATATTTTTTGTTTTGGCCTTCATTGCCAAGTTGGAGGTCATAGTTGATCTTTATTCTCAACCTTAAGAATTTGCCTCTCGTTTGCATTGTGCCATTGTTGCAAACAAAGCCTTAGAAAAACTGATCGTGAAAATAGTCAAAGACCTCAACAAAACCCTTGTTGTCACCCCATTCTCTCTTCCAACAATGAGGATCCTTGCGTGTAACATCTCTGCCTTACACTAAATCTCCTTCTCACTATTGCTGCAAGTGAAGATTTTTCCTTCTACAAGCATTCCTTGCACTGTAAATATCGTCAAAAATCAAGAGTGTTAGACCTTAGACGTAGTTTCGTGACCATCGAGAGTGCTAGACGCCCAACACAGCTGCTGTGGCCATCAATATCCCACATCAACGCCAATGGGATTGCTAACATGGTTCTTTGAGCCCTATGGGTAGTCTTTAGTGAGTTTTTTTTTTTTTTTTACTTAATAGCTCTTTGTATATTTTCCCTAAAAAAAAGAAGGAAAAATGCCCAAGATATCAAAAACTATCGTTGTCACTACTCAATCTAAAAGTATGATTACCAATCACAACACAAGATAATTGCATAATATCCAAGCAACATGCAGGCTTAATGGAAAGAATTATTTAAAATGACCACCTTCTTGATACGACATGAGCATTTTTGTTCCAAAAATATATGCCTAAATCTTATTATGGTGAAACTATTCTAACCGCCACATTTCATAAACCAATTACCTTCCAGAGTCTTAGGTTTCAAAAGTCTCATGGAAATACTCTCATTCTTTTATCCTCATATGAGAACTACGAACCATCTCCTTCTTAAAGTATTTGGGAGTATGTCCTTTGTGCATGTTCACAGTTCAAACAGGGGGAAATTAGACCTAAGAGCATTCAAATGTATTTTTATGGGATATTATTCAACTCAAAAAGGATATAAGTGTTACCATCCACTATCTAAAAAGATTTTTGCCTTAGTTGATGTTACTTTCAATGAAAGTGAGTCTTATTTTCCCCAACCTTATCTTTAGGTGGAAGATTCCATCAAGGAATACAATGATCGAGGATCCTATTTCATTGATCCCTTTATCATTGACCCTCCTAAAGTATCTGATTCAGTATTTGTACCTTCCTTCTTCGAACCTGAGTCATCATCCATTGAACCCGCATCAAGAATCAAATGACTAGAAAAGTGTACTCAAGGAAGAAAGTTGCAATCCCTAGACTTAAATAAGTCCAAGAATCTAAATCAGTTTCTAGAAATGAGGTAATAGTATCTCATACTCCCTTACAAACTGAGTTAGAACTTTAGCCTAAAAAACCCATATATCAAAACCTCTTTATTGCCATCAAGAATGGAACAAGAGAATCCACTAAACATCCTTTGTATCTACTTTCCCATATTGTGTCATTCGAAAAGTTGTCTCCATCCCCTAAAAGTTTTCTCGCAAGTTTGAACCATATTCATATTCCTACACTCTATCCGAGGCTTTATCAATGAACGTTGGAGACAAACCATGAATGTAGAAATAGAGGCCCTAGAGAAGAATAAAACTTAGAAGATGGTATATTTGCTTGTAGGAAAAAGGCCAATGGGATATAAGTGGGTTTATACTGTTAAGTATAGAGCAATTAGGATATTAGAGAGGTGTAAGGCGAGATTGGTGGCTAAAGGATACACTCAAACATATAACGTGGATTATCTAGACATTTACTTCGATTTCCAAGATGAACACAATCATAATTTTGTTATCATTGGCAATAAATTATAATTGGGATCTACAATAGCTCGACGTAAAAAATGCATTTCTCAATGGAGATCAAGAAGAAGAAATTTATATGAAAGTCCTTCTAGGATTTGGACATAACCTAACCACTAAAAACGTGTATAAACTGAAGAAAACTCTATATGGGCTGAAACAGTCTCCAATGTGTAGTTTGGAAGGTTTGCTAAAGTAATGAAAAACATGGATACAGACAAAGTCAAGAAAATCATACATTGTTCATCAAGCATTCAAATTTAGGAGTTACAACCCTTCTAGTATATGTAGACAACATTATCATGATGGGAAATGATGGAAATAAGATACAAACTTTGAGGCAATGCTTGACCAACGAGTTTGAGATTAAAGAGTTAGGAATGTTGTAACGGACCTTCTCAAGCAAATAGGGAAGTTGGCGTGTAAACCAACAAGCACACCAATAGATCCTAATCATAAGCTTGGAGAGGCTGAAGAAGATGTTGTGGTAAATAGAGAGGTGTATCAACATCCGGTAAGAAGACTCATTTATCTCTCACACAAGACCAGATATAGCATATGCTATGACTGTGATTAGTCAATTCATACACATTCAAAAGAGGTTCTTCTACAAACTGCTAATCCAATGCTATAGTACCTTAAGGGGAGGGCCTCCAGGAAAGGGCATCCTATTTAAATGAAGATTGGGACTAGTACTTGAAACATTTACATATGCAAATTATGTTGAATTTGTGGATGACAAAAGATCAACCATTGGGTATTGCACCTTTCTTAGTGGGAATTTGGTGACATGGAGGAGCAAGAAGTAGAGTTTGGTGGCAAGGTCCAGTACAGAAATGGAATTTCATGCAATGACTTAAGGAGTTTGTGAACTACTATGGTTAAAGATCACTTTGGAAGATTTGAATATTAAATAGGATGACCCAATGAGATTTTATTGCAACAAAAAATCTGCAATTAGTCAATTAACATGGCACATAATTTGGTGCAACACGGTCAAACGAAACACATAGAGATAGATAGACATTTTATTAAAGCAAAACTAGATAGTGGATTGATCTATACTCCTTGTGTATGTATTAATCGTCAACTTGCAGATATACTCACAAAAGGTTTAAGCAGTACAACGTTTCAAGTAAGTGCATCCAGGTTGGGAATGAAAAACATCTATTCACCAGCTTTGAGGGAAAGTGTGGAAGAATGAAATTAGGAAAACCATAATTTTGTAATTGAGAAGAAAATTAGGCAATACCCTAATCAAAGGGATCTAGTATAATTAGGTTAGGAAAGTTCCTAATTTTTTTGTTAGGAATTTTTGTATATATGTGGGTCACTGTACAGGCTGAAAACGAAAAAAAAAAAAAAAAAGAATTTTATACCTTTTATTCCTTCCATGTCTCTTCTTCTACAGAAAGCACAGTAAAAGCATAAAGTATGCATCTTGACCCTGACTGCATAAAATCTAAAAAAAGTGCAAAAACTTTACCTTGTTTCTTAAGATGTTCTTAACCAAAGCATCTAACTAAATTTTATCAGGTACTTTTCAACAATTATTGTCAACAAATTAAAATTAGTAAGGGGAGACCCTCATGTGCTCATCCCTTTCACTTGGGAAGCCTTTGAGGTGTCAAACTTGCAAACCCTGGGCTTGGGAAAGCTTGCGTACACAGACAAGCAAGACATCCCAAAAAAAATGTTTGTGTAATCTAATTACATCTTGAGCCTTCCTAGAGCTATTGTCAAAACAGAGTGTGCGTAATCCAACAAGTCCCAAGTCCCTCTTGAGTTTTATTGGTCTCACCGTTGTTGAATTTGTTGTAGTTTCCAGGTTCAAACCTTCTTTTTGCAAATTTCCCTGAAATATTTATTTCCAATAGCAAGCTTGATCTTTATAGACTTATTGCAACTTGTATTAGCACTACTGCAGTTGCAAAAGTAATTATTTTTTTTTCCGTAAACAAATGCATTGGTTAAGACTTTTAACAAAAGGTTAAAAGAGCCAGGAAGCATCATAAATGGTGGAAATCATCACTTAAGAACCAATCACAAAGTCAAACTTTTCAATGTAAACCTGACACTAGCTTGTCTCTATTTCTTTGGTTTTCTCTTTTACTCTAAAAATTTGTATATGGAATGCTTTGGAAAATTTAGAAGTTAGGTTCTTGACCTTTCTCTGGAGGTCACTGATCTCTGTTCGAATTCTTTCAGCCTGAAACCAAAAGAAAGTTCAACAGGTTAAAGTATGTCAGAAAATATCATAATCATAATTCAATAAAACAGACCTTTTCTTCCACGACGCTGCACAGACCAGCTTCAAGTAATTGCTCTAGTTCAATCAATTCTTCTATTTTTAATCCCTCGAGCTCTTCTCCTTTCATTTGCCTGTTGCAGATGGGATTATGTCTCAGAATCACAATGTGGTATGTAATGGAGAAAGTGAATGGAAGTATGATAATATCAAATATATCCCCTGCATCTTTTTACTGTACATCCCAGTAATGAAATAGTTGTACTGTTATACCTCAGCCTCTGAGTCTGCTGAGCAATTTCTTTGCTCAAGGCTGCACAGGTTCTGTTCTCCAGCTAGAAAAAGTTCCAATTGAAAATTCTTTAGTATTTATACACACTATGCATATAAATTAGGGTGCATGCAAGTAACTCCCATGAAAAACCAATTCCAAATGGTCTTATGCAAGCTAAAGATCATGTTCCCAAGAAAATGGTCCAGTACAGAACTTAAAGTTCTTGCAAGTAACTCCCAAGAAAATGACTTTTAATTGATCTTACAAAAGTAGGATCATGTACCACTCCAGTCAAGTCCGGAATGGATGTGTCCCTGTTTAAAGAAAGGCATTACCCGCCTTTAGGAGGAAATTTTAAGGGCTTTTCTGGATGTCACTTGTCATAGAATCAGGGTCTGAAGTTGCAATTTCAGGTGCATTATATTTGCAGTCACTGTTCCTTTCTCACAAGAAAGGCATCTGCAGTACCATGCTGTAATATGATTGCAGGGACAATTAGAAGTCATCTCCCTAAAATTGCTTCAGATATCAATGAACCAAACTTCAGACAAAACAATATTGGTTTGCATTGGACTTTTCAAATCCCCCTGTTAGGTGCATGCATGTATTGGATCATTTTGTTAAGAAGATTGGAAAATGAAATCTTTTATTAGAATTTAATCCAAACACACCAAGACCTAATATTTAGGAAGTAAAACTCAAAAACATTTGAATGAAAAATAACCAAGAAGTGTAAAGATACAAATCAAAGATAAGGTGAGATAATGTGAGGCACTATTTACCTGACAAGTATACATATGAGACAAATAAACATTAGGAAAAAGTACTTTATCAAATGCCTTCCATAATGAAATGTTAAAGGGAACACTGTTGATGATCTTAGAATTTTTTTATCCAGAAAGTTTAGGTTTCCGTTTGTTTCGGTTCATTTATTTATGTTGTCCAAACACAGAGAACACTTTAATATACACAAGGACTATAGAAGAGGCCACATCTTACCTGCAGCTCCAGAGATGGTGGCTCTGGTTTCTCTGGAGTCTGTGGATGCTGATTGTGCCTTTCAATCACCTGGTTCACACTTCAAAACAAAAAGCATGGCACATTCACTTGATAAATAAAATGAATAGAACATATATGAAGGTGAACTTGCAAGTAATATCGGGAAGTACCCACCACTAGCCATTTTGTACGTCTGCTTATCTCTATCTATTCTTTTGCTTTAAAAACGCCATGTGCTGATGTTGTTTTCAATTATAATTTCTATACAATACTTCTATTTCCATTTTAGTATAAGAAAAAGAATACAAAACAGACATTGTCTAAAACTAGAAATGCAGGTGTGAGAGAGCCTGATATTACAGAGCCAAATCTTTGCATGCAGTACCATATTTATCATGGACCAGAGCAAAAGAAGGCTTCTGATGCAACTTCTACATATGGTGGGCAGTGAGAGTTGCATAATCTCTTTCATCACAAGGCTGCTGAGGAAATACAGTTATCGTGTCTAGATCCCATGATCATCAAATTGCTTGGCTGCTTCCCTATAGCCCCATATTGGGTGGGAATACTCTAGTTTGATTTTCTCTAGTGGGGCCAAGAGTTTTGTTTTCAATTAGATGTTGAAATGGATGAAGAGATTATTAATTTTGACGACGTTTTTTATGAGACCCTTATATTTGCTACATGCTTATGACCATAGCACAGTAGAACACAAAGAAAGAAAAAACAGAAGGAAAAAAAAAGGTAAATATTAGGCACCCTTTGAAAGATGGTTAATAGTCCAAGTTATCAAGGCTTGGTAAATATCCTTTTTCATGTTTTGCAATTAATCAATCAATTTGGCTTTGAGATAGTAAGTTCCTTAGATTACCAATAAGAAAACGTCACTGAAACCACATAAAGTAAGCCTATTCCTCATGGGAACGATTAAATTTTCCTTTATAGAATAAGAATCACGCAACATAACACTATCCACACAACCTCAAGGATTTTGAAAATGGTCTTCCATTCGTCACATAGTTTGACCCATGATGAATTTCAAAACCAGGAAGACTTAGATCTCTAGAAATCATGCAAACATCTCATATAATCTCAGAATCAGAAACTATAAACTGTAAAACCGCCTAATTGCACAACTACCACCACAACTATCCTGTTCTTTCCCAAGTTCAAAGTGTCCGAATCCGGTACGACTTGGCCTTTCTGCGTCGAGTCTGATACCCAATACCATTTTAAATAAAGATTCAGTCAAAAATCAATTAAACTTGGGTAGACTCGGTACTCGGCCATGTCGTCCCAGTGGAATCGGCCAAGTCGTCCGAGTTGCCAAATCATTACTCAAAAGTTGAATTTTTCCTTGAAAATAACAGCAAAAGAGCATAACAACCAAAATTGAGAAATATCTGAAAAATCAATGATTATCTTCAAAAGGGAAAATTTCTAAGAAACCATGATTGAAGACACGTGATGAAAAAGATGGTCCTATGAAGGCTTTGAAAAGTTTTTCAATCCAACCCGTGATTGTCTTTGAGTTGTATAAGAAGGAAAGGTTGAGAATGTTTCATCGCTGACCTCACAACGGATGGACTGCAATGCCTTCGTGTCAGTAGTGCCATTGTGGTGACTGGCAAGAAATATCATGTCCTTCCTCTTCCATTGACAACCGGGTCTCCCATCTCTCTATCTCTTTGCAGCATTGTATGCTGTAGAGGTAGCCCTCTGCCTCTGCCAAGCCGGGGTGCTCCTCTCTCTCTCTCTCTCACATGTGGGAAGGTTGAGAGTATTTCATCGCTAACCTCACAATGGATGGACTGCAATGCCTTCGTGTCAGTGGTGCCATTGTGGTGACTGGCGAGAAATATCATATCCTTCCTCTTCCATTGACAACCTGGTCTCCCATCTCTCTATCTCTTTGCTTTGTTGTATGCTGTAGAGGTAGCCCTCTGCCTCTGCCTCTGCCAAGCCGGGGTGCTCCTCTCTCTCTCTCTCTCTCTCTCTCTCTCTCTCTCTCTCTCTCTCTCTCATGTGGGTTTCACAATTAGGGATTTGAATACATGGACTCTTACGGTTTTAAATGTTGATAGGTGTGATATATACTGAATATTACTATGTGTTTTAAATGCTAATTAATATTTGTGGTATAAATTCCAACTTTTTCATTTTTTTTTAATTGAATTTTGTAAATGAAGAGTTAGGTTTGTTTTCAATTTTAATATTAAATATTAAACAATTTTAATTTTCATAATATTTTTTATTAATTTTTTAAAACTATATATATAATTTTTTTTATAATTTTTAAATTTTATTTATCTTATTTTACATATCATCCAATATTCAATTGAAATGCTAAGGCCATTGATATATCTCGATCTTCTGAATCAATAATCTCCTCTCACAACTTTGAAAAATCTTACGTTCTATTAATTGAGTTGATCGTGTTATTTTGCACTCATTTGAAGAATAGACTCATGGAAATCATATCAATTTGATGTTGGATGACACATATAGGAGGATGCTCGACTGGTAGTTGATGATGTTCCTAAATTCTTACAAAAAAGGCTCTATCTACTCCAGCACATTCATAGGTTGATTATCTTAATTATTTCAATTTGACGATAAAAACAAGCTACTAGGTAGGCATAGAGTATTACTAGCGGCCATCATAGTTAAGAAAAAGAAAACCTAAACCGTACAACTAATTAAATACATGTCATCCAAGAAACAAAAATGTATACTGTCATCTCAATCTACTATAAAAATATTGAAATTTAAGAAACCAAAAAGGAAAATCAGATGTGTGTTATAGGATAAAACTAACAAAAATCACAAAATCATCAATAAAAATGATACGATTCCTCAACACAATTCGAACCCAACATGATTGTTATGAGTTTGGGTTGATTAGAAATGGGTTTTGGTCAAATTCGTGTTGACCTGTATAACTTATTTAATAAATAAATAGTATTTTTATCAACTTACATAATATAAATTTGACCTGAAATGATCCATTTAACAATCTTATTGATTAACCTAATTATATTTTTAAACTATTTAATTCATATTTACCTTATTTTAATTTTGTTTTTAAATAAATATGTCAACTAAATTATAAACATGTTTGATTAAGACATAAATCATATATATATATATATATATAATTATCAAATGAGTTAAATGAATTATACAAATGTGTTACCTATTTAATAATTAGATAGCATTTTGGTCTATATTTTTTATACAATTATTATTCATGTTATGTTAGGTTTAGATTGACCTATGTAATAGAATGCCTAAGTTTGACATGACATGAATACAATCCACAAACACATACAAATCACCACCCCTAGACTAAGATTATGTTTGGTTCACGAAAAGTATTAAGGAAAGAAAAAATGATAAAGAAAATAATTTTCTCAAATTTCCTTTCACTATAAAAAAATACGAAAGAAAATAAATATAATTAAAATTAATTAAAAATTCATATATTTTTAATTATTTAATCTTTATATGATGGAGAAAAATAAGTTAAATGAGTTTGAAAAAGCATATAAAAATAATTTATCGACTTTAAATCTATTTTTCCTTTTTACTCTTCCTCTTTATTTTACTTTTCTTATATTTTACCTCAAAATTTTCAAAACCAAACATAGTGTAATGGTTACTTTTAAAAGAAAATTAAAGAAATTGGTCAATCAAACACATAGATTTCCTTGTTGCATTTTTTTTCCCAAAATTCTCCTCATTACTTGTTGATATAAGATATAACAATAGAAAAATAAATAAACATTTATTATCAATAGAAAATTGGATATAGATAAAAGATTTTCTCTATTATATTGAGGAGAGAACAGGAAGAAGTAGGTGAAAAACCTTAGGGAGAATTATCTTTTGGGGGTAGATGGGCCCCCAAATTAACAAAAGGTTCATATAACTCTTCAAATTGAGTTGAAGGATATGAAATAGTAACGGACAAATATACCCTTTAAGAACACATATAAAATATTTTATAAAATTAAGTTAAATAATTTTTTTTCAATAATTTTTTTTTCAAAAATACTAAATTAAATAAAAGTAGTTTTCAAAAATATTAAATTAAATAATTTTTTTTTCAAAAATATTAAATTAAATTTTTTTTTTCAAAAATATTAAATTAAATTAAAGTATTTTAAAAAATATTAAATTAAATATATTTTTTAAATATTAAATTAAATAAATTTATTTTTAAAAAAATATTACATTAAAAGTATTTTAAAAAATATTAAATTACATAAAAGTATTTTTTTTTAATATTAAATTAAATAAAAAATATTAAATTAAATAAAATTATTTTTCAAAAATATTAATTTTTTTTCTCAAAATCAACAAAGGGCATTTTTTGAAATACTGAAGAATGATATCCTTCAACTCAATTTCCATACTTTCATTGGGTCTTGGGCTCAATTTGAAGAGTTACATGAACCTTTTGTTAATTTAGGGGTCCATCTACCCCCAAAACATAATTCTCCCAAAACCTTATCTATTAAGTGGCTGAGATCACTAGAACATTTTTCTCCATCAATCAAGTCATTAATTGTTATTAAGGCCAATTCTCAACTTTTCTCCAATTGAATATACATACAAACAATCTAAGTGATTAAAACATACAAGGACACAAAGTATTTCACAATTTTGATATCTTGAATCAATTTTAGAAATGTTCATTAGAATAAGATCCTCTTATTGTTTTTTAAATGAGCTTGAGAAATGATGAATTTCCCTTTTCCCTTTTAGTCTCATTTGAGGAGTTAACATTTTGGTTGTACCAATTGTGTATAGGCTATAGTTTCAATACCCAACATATTGATACAAAAAAAAAGATAAAATAATATAAATGCAAAGATACAGAAGGTTTTCCAACTATTCTTACATGCATGGATGAAAGTGATAATTCCACTCTATTATAAAAATTTATATATTGTTGTAGTATGTGACTCATATTTGAGCAAAAAGACATATGGAGAAAAAGGGGCAAAATGTTGGAGCGAAGTGGAGTGAAACGGGAGTGTAGCGAAGTGGAGCGACGACATTTGTCATTCAGCCTTATACTTCTTTTGTTGTGGGGCGAACGATAGGTTGGAGGGTGCGGGGGGCAACACCCCCTACGGTACGGTTCAGGGGTATTTTTGGAATTTCATTCCTAAGGGTTAGTATAAATACCCTTTTTAAGTAACCCTAATTTTAACATAATGAAAATCATCTTTCATGTTCCTGTGGACATAGGCAATTAGCCGAACCATGTTAAATCTTCGTGTTCTTCTTTCTCGTTTTTCTATTTTTCGCCATTAATTGTTGCACGGATTCCAACATATATATATTATAAAGGATAAAAACTAAACAACAATAATATTGGGTTTGAAACATCCCAAGTTTTTCTACTCCTTGAATCTACACCTTGAATCATGAGCTCATTGCTTTATAGTATAATCTTCATAAATCTATCTCCATCTCATAACATTTTTCCTCTCATAACCTAAATTATTTATATATACATTTCCAATAACTTTATAACATTTTCATGCTAATATTTTTCTAGACAAAAAAAAAATTAATAACAACATTTAGTAAATAAGACAAATACAATGGTGCCAACAAAAAAAAAAAAAAAAATAGCCACAAAACAAAAGAGAAAAAAGGGGGAAAAAAAACTTACTCCATTTGCTAAGTAACAAATCAATCAATGAAATTTATCATAGACAATGAAGTCTCATCTATAAGCTTTCTTGTACTTTCTTGCCTAGAGTAAAAGAGTAGAAAAAAATTAGAGTTTGGGAGCTTGGTCCATTGGATCCACACTTTCAAATAATTTGCTTTCTCTCTTTTCAAAATGTCCAAATTAAGCACAAAAATTGCAGTCCTCCATGCCTTCGTTTACTTCTTCCCTGCAAAAGTTCTATACCAATTTAAAAGATCAATCTCTCTTACAAGAGAAGGTAACAACTACTTTCTGCCCAACAAAGAGAATACAAGTTTTCATAAGAATCTTGGTTTCGTACATTGAATGAGATTGTGATAAAATGATTTTTCTTCATATTTGCAAAGATAAAACTTATTCTAATTAAGGTCCCTTGACTTTTTTTTTTTTTTTACTGATCCAAGGTCACAATCTTCCCCTAAGCTATTTCCTAATTGAAGAACCCTATTTTCATCTGAACCTAAGAATTCCAAACTATTTAATATGAAAACTCTATTTTGCCTTAAACTAAAAAAAAAGAATATGAGGCTTTGACTGAGAATTCTGCTCTTTGAATCCATCCCAACTACATTTTTCACACTATCCCCTCAAATTGGTCTCCCTTGCAAGACCAAATAAATGTCTTTGATACTTTCCCAACTTTCAATCATGGAATTATTTCAAGCAACAAATTCTTCAACATCTCCACATACCTGAAATCCAGGAATCATTTGAGTTGGTTATGGCATATAGTGAGAAAAAATAAGTGCTCAAAGCGGAATCACCACACCACATCTCAAACAAGTTATATTTTTAAAATATTCTACCCGTCCTAATTGCCTTCTATAACCCTACTTCAAACTCATCCCTCACTTTACATGAATACGAACAGCCAACTTCTTCCTAGACTTCCTAATAATAACTCATTTCCATATGGGCTCTATTTTTGAAGTAAACTACCAGCTCCACTCACTAGGAAGAGTCTTGCTAAGGACAAATATGTTTGATTCTGTATCTATCTTCCTTCTTTTCATGCAAGCAAACGACTATTTTATCAAGTGAAACTTTTTCTCAAGGGCTCCTCCTTTCCAAAGAAAATCTCTTTGAATTTTCCCAAGTCTTAACTTACCTTTCTTGGAATTTCAAACTATGACATAAACAAATTAGCATGCTAGATAAGAATTTTTGTTTATGCATAGATAGCCTTTTGCAAAATCTCTCTTGCAGCACAGGAGATTTATCCCTAAACAACTAGGATAAAGTGAAAGAAGGCATCCTCCTCTGATCATGAAAAGACAACTATATAACCCCTTGAATCGTCTATCCATAAAGAATCGAAGGATGTCCCATTGATACTAGGTCCTTAATCCCCTAGATTACATAAGAGACTTCGAAAGGAATTAGATACCTCCTTAATTTCAACATCCTCTATGAGCCAAAAACCATTCACTCTTGTTCTAGTCATGTAATTGCTTCCTCTATGAACATCATCCATTTTGGGGAAAAATTTGGTCTTTTTATTCTCCTTCAACCAAACCCTCCATACTTCTGCCTATGAGAAGTTTTTTTCCTTTTTTTTTTCCCAGCATAGCCAGCTTATTCTTCCACTACCACCCTTCTAGCTTCATCCTCTTCAACAAAGTGCATAGCTTACCTCTCCTTTCAATTCAAAAAACATCAATTCCTTCCTAACTACGACACTACTAGAAACCTCTTTGTTCCAAGCTTTTAGGTCCATCTCCAAGGCTTTGCGTTTAGAGGCCAGAATATAGCTAAAAAAACCCCTTGAAGCTTCCAAGCATGTGTTTTAGTGTTATCTCATTGCAGCTCTTCTCTTAGTTGTAGTTTACTTATGAATAATGCATGAAAAAATTGTTCCTCAAAGGTCCTATCCAGCCCTGGTCTATATGTTCTATTAAAAGACTCTTTATACCAGTGTGAACTAATTTGTTTGCATGTAAGAGTTTATTGCTACAGGCTAGGTTTTGGAGATGATTCCATCTATAAGTTAAAGATCAAAAATGATGGTGGACTTGTGCTACCAGTACAGCCAACTACACTGACTGAAGTAATGTGATCTTTTTGCAGTACATATTCTTCTGATTAACCTAAGGTTACTAAGGTTCATCATACATACAAAAGACTAGTAGTGACACAAGCCATGTCTCGGCAAAGCACTTATGTAGGAAACAATTCAATTCTCCATTAAGAGGCCCATTAAAAGAAGAAATTGCCGACAACCTTAACCTTTTCTTGATGTAATAAACAAATTTTAGGCATACAACCAAAAAACTCAATTTTCCATTCAAAACTTCAAAAAAATTCAATAAACCTTGCTATGATGTTATAGACAATTTTCACATCCTCAATAACATACAACATTTACAATAAAAAACAAACATCATATTTAGATGGGCTATTACAATTTCCTATAGAAAATTTGAACAAGAATATCAAAAGAGAGTACAAATTAAGAAAATAAGTCTCTAACAGCTACAGGTCTTAATGTACACTTGTTATGGAACTAACTATGACTTCCTTGACAATGTCAAAGCATATGTACAAGTAGTTAGTTTGCATGCAATCTTTGCAAGTGTCAGTCTGATACTCTTAACAAATGGTAGCAGTAAAGACAAGTCTTAAAAAGTGGTCAACATAAGCAAGCTTGATGTTTTATGAAATAACATTTGTCTGGGGGGCATTTTATGTTGGCAAGTTCATCTGACTTAGTTGGTGTACTTGGCTTGGGATGAAATAGGATCACCAAAAGAGCTAGACCTCCAATCCCCAAGGGAAAAAGGTTATGTCTCCAAGATCAGTCATTGCAAATTTCTGTAAAGAGTTGAGATGCTTGATGAAAACTGGAAGGGCTCAACGTTTGATTCACAGTGAAGTGGGTGGTATTTGTGGTGTTTGTGGAAGTGCCCATCAAGAACTATAGAAGGGTTAACAACTAAATTGAATGTTTCTGTAGAATTGAGGCCTGGAGGGATATATATTCATCTGCATCCGGACAAAATATTTTCATCCAGGGATGAGCTAGGGCAAACATTAATGTTATTTTAATACAAAGGAAGGTCTTGAAATTCAAATCATGCATGGAAGACATCATCCAGGAAATACAAGCTGTGGGCTACATACAAATGAACAGAAATGCAAAAGGAGTATATAGTATGTTTGATAGAAAAATAGCCTTTGGCTTGCAACCTTTGTCTTGTGGTCTACTGGTGAGGGGGCTAACAAGATGGATAACTTGTAGGTACAAGGTGAAGGATCAACAACAAGAGTGATAGCAGTGAGCCCCGAACAGATTACTAATCATTGTTCAGAATGATCATGCATAAGTGTTAAATAGAAGATAGGGTATTTCTACGATCTGACCGAGGTAATTTTAAGGAATGTTAAATTGAAAATATTGTACAATCATAGTCTGAAGTAAATAACTGAAAATAATTAGAATATAGTGAGGAAATTCAAGTACCACATAAAACCCTAGCTCATATAAATCATGGTGAGATAGATGTAAATTATAAATAATTAGAACAACTGCAAATATTTTTATCCCCAAGCATAAGCATTTAAATCATATAAATTACATGTAATGCCATCCAAATTTAATCATATTCTTCTACACATAGATCTACACTACATCCAAATATTTAGATGCTTTAGTTAATAGAACTCATAGTATTAACATACCAGCCTCTTTGTAATGAAATAAATCCACTATATATGAACTCATTTATGTGCTTGGTCTCACTAAAATAGCATTATACACACTATTTGCACAAATCAATTATGTGAATATTCAATTTAATTAATTAAATTTTTTGGGTAAGTGAAATAAGAGTTAAGCAAAGCATAATTTCTCTCCTTCAATAAGTAATTGAAAATAATAATAAATAAAATCAGATAAATTGGAAATTATGATTAGGAGAAGACAAAATGTTATTTAGAATTAATATAATCCAAATTATAATATCTCATGCGACTCATCAGTTTAAAGAATAACAGCAGTAGGAGCCATAACATGAAGACATGGAAATTAGTAGACACCTTAAAGCACAGCATGGAGTACCCATAGGACAAATGCAAAATGGGATAAGGAATTTCACATGCAATGAAAGAGCAATAGTTCACAGCACCATCATCTTGAAGAGGATTTGCAAAAGATGCTTTCAGCCTTTGTGTTCAAACAACAAAAGCATGTGGAAGCATCTGAATTGTGTCTCCAGTGGATGAAACCAAGTGATATATGAGTAATTATGTTCAGTAAAATGATACAACATTAAAAACAATACAGATCATAAGGGGTGGCCCCCATGTTCCACAATGAATAAGATTAGCACTTTTAGTAGAAAATTAATAGACCAGAAAAAGCTTCTTAATTATCACCTTTCCTCATGGATTGAATACTCATTCTGTATAAGAATGTTTAGACAAACAATTGTGGTGCCATGCCTAATTCTTGTGACATTTTTCCAAATAACTTCTCTATTTAAGAAGTGGCTACTGCATCAACTAATTCACATGATTCACATGCCAAAGTAGTGTTAGAAAGTTAAATTTGATTTAAGAAGTTTCTAAAAGCTAAAATTAGATTCAGATTCTGAAAGTTAAAAGAACATTTTAATTTTAGTGATTGATTTGGTTTTTATATTTAAGTAGTTGAATCTTAAAAGGTTTTTATTTTTATATTCTTATTATTAGGAGTTTTTATTTTGTTAAACGTGAGTATATATAAATAAAAGGTTATGTAACATTTAAACAGAAGTGGTAGAAGGCGGTAAATTTGTAATTCTCCTTTATTTTTTATCTTCCTTTATGTAATTGTTTGTTTTTCTCTTTCAACACTATTACATCAAGAGACTGGTATCAGTCATACGAAAAAGATAGCAAGTGGAATATATCCATTTCAAGTCCCCAACTCATAAAAAACAATTAAGATAATTATATCAAGATGAAAGTTTTGTTTGGTTTACAAGATGTATGGGAGGTTGTGGAGAAAAGTTACAAAAAGTCATCAAATGAAACCACTCTATCCCCAAATCAAACTGATTTTTTGAAAAATATAAGAAAGAGAGACAAGAAAGCTCTCACCATCATCTATGAAGCAATGGATAAAGTTACTTCTAAGAAGATTTTAAGTACAAGCATCTCCAAAGAAGCAAGAGAGATGTTACAAAATATAGTTGATAAGGTGTGAAAAGTTTGTGCTCAAACTGTTAAAGGAGAACTTAAATGTTTGTACATGAAAGTATCATAATTAATCTCCAATTATTTTTTCTAAAGTTTTGACTATTGTAAATTTATTAAAAGGAAAATTAAGGTGAAAGTTTAAACGACATTCATGTGATTGAAAAATACCTTAATCTTTAGATTTAAAGTTTGATTATATATATTATTATGGCCATTGAAGAATCTAAAGATTTAGATTCTATGACCATTGATCAACTTATAATATCATGACAAGTCTATGAAGAGAGATTGAAAAAAAAGAACAAAGAAAAATTAGAACAGGTCCTCCAAACAAAACTTATAATAAAAGAGAATGAAGTATATTTTAATAAAAGAAGTCAAAATAATCATGGACATAGTTGTGGATGTGGTCAAGGCAATAAAGGAAGAGATGGTTTCAATTCATCAAACAATAAAGGAACAAACCAAAACTCATATCACTTAAAAGGGAGTGAAAGATGGCACAACTCAAGACAAATGAGACGAGAAGGTATGATAAGTCCTAAATTTAATGTTATAATTGTAAAAAAAAAAAAAATATATGTTCATAACACTTACAAATATAAAAGTGCCACTAACAATAAGAAAGGGCAAGCCAACCATGTTGAGAAGAAAAATCAAGAAGAACCTACTGTATTGTTAGCATATTAAAGAGAAAATGAGAAGAAAAACACATGGTATCTTGACATTAAAGCGAGCAATCATATGTGTGGATTCAAAAATAGATTTGTGGAATTTAATGAATCAGAAAGTGACCATGTTACTTTTGGAGATGCATCCAAATTTTCAATAAAAGGTAAAGATAAAATTTTAATTCATTTGAAAATAGAAGATATCAATTTATCTCAAATATTTACCATGTACCTAACAAGAAAAAAAATATATATTAAGTTTATATCAACTCTTAATAAAAGAAGTCAATAAAAGAGCATGAAGAAAATCTTAATAAAAGAAGTCAAAATAATTGTGGACACAATGTGGACATGATAAAGGCAATAGAGGAAGAGATGGTTTCCATTCATCAAACATGAAGGAACAAACCAAAACTCATATTCCTCAAGAGGGAATGGAAAATGATGCAACTCAAGACAAAATGAAAGGCAATAGTATGATAAATCCGAAATTCAATGTTAAAACTATAAAAAATAAGGTCATTATGCTTATGAATATAGAAGTGTCGCTAACAATAAGGAAAGGCAAATCAACTATATTGAAAAGAAAAATCAACAAGAAGCTATTGTATTATTGGCATATAAAAGAGAAAGTGAAGAGAAAAACACATGATATCTTGACATCAAAGCAAACAATCATAAGTGTGGATTCAAAAATATGTTTGTGGAACTTAATGAATAAGAAATTTGCCATGTTTATTTTGGAGATGCATCCAAAATTTTGGTAAATGGTAAAGATAAAATCTTAATTCATTTGAAACATAAAAAACATTAATTTATCTCAAATGTTTACCATGTGCCCAACATGAAAAATAATATATTAAGTTTAGGTCAACTCTTAAAAAAATGAATATAATATTCATGTGAAAAATCAAAGTCTTTCAATAAGAAATTAGCATGCCAATTTAATTATTAACGTGTCTATGATAAAAAATAAAATATTTTTAATAACATTCAAAATGATGTAAAATATCTAAAATCCTATGTCAATGATTCTTCTAGAATTTTTTTTTCATCAATAAGCAAAAGAATTGTATTATGAAGAGGCGCTAAAATAACGACCCATAGAATTACAGTATAGAGACACTCGCTCCCTTACAATTGGACCCAAAACAAACAAGGAAAAACAAAAAACCCTCTCCCTCATCGCAAACCCACCCAATCTACAAAATCTATTAAGGTCAAAGGACCATATTTTATCCACAATTTGGTCTCCGACCAAAATAAATACACAAAAGAAGCTTTCAACCTTTGGAGGGACAACACGCTATCTTCAAAAGCAATTTTATTCCTTGCCTTCCAAATGACACAAAACAAGCATAACGGTCCCACTTGCCACACCTCCTTCATCTTCTTACCCACAAAAGAGCCCCTCCACCCTAAAAGGATTTCCTTTACCGAAAAAAGAAACACCCAAGACACTCCAAAGAAAGAAATGAGCAACATCCACACTTCCCTTGTTTTCTCACAATGAAGAAGGAGGTGATCAATCGACTCCTCAAACATTTGGCACAGAAAGCATCCATTAGCCAAAGCCCAACCCCTCTTTTGCAAACAGTCCAAGGTTAGAACTCTTCCCCACGAACCCTCCCAAGCAAAGAAACTTAATTTGGGTTGCACACAAGAGTTCCAAATAATCTTCGAAGGGAAATAAACAAGAGAAACCGGCTGCAAGGAGTTATACAAAGACTTTATCGAAAAAAACCCCATCCTTTGAATCCATCCATCTCACCCTATCCTCCTCATCCACACTAACCTTCTTCCCATCCAAGCAACAAAAAACCTTTCCACCTCTTCCAACTCTCAATCATTGAAAGGTCTATTGAAACAAGGACTCCAACCCCCTCCCCCCCCCCCCCCCCCCCCCCCCCCCCCCCCCCCCCTCTTTCCCCGCAGCTATCCAAACTTCATTTACCCAAGCCTCTTTGGAAATTGCTAGAGCAAATAAATAAGGGAAAGTCTTGCATAAAGGGGTAGTTCCACAACACTTGTTTTTCCAAAACCTCACCTTCTTTCCATCACCCACCACAAAATCAAAAGAAGGGGTCACTAGATGTCCCAACTTGCTTATTGCTTTCCACAACTCGACTCCATAGGCCTCTCTAGCCTTACAAGAGCTCCATCCTCCTCTTTCCTCCTCGTATTTCCTTCTAATCAATTAGTTCCAAAGGGCCTTTCTTTCAATTGCAAAGCTCCAAACCCACTTTCCAAGGAGAGCCCTATTGAAAGTCCCAAGACTCTTAACCCCTAGCTCTCCTTTTCTTTTTTCTACACCAACAATTGGTCACCTTACTAAGTGCGGTTTTTGCTCAAGAGCCCTACCACCCCACAAAAAATCCCTTTGAAATATGCTCCAATCTCAGTCTAACCACCCTAGGCAGTTGGAAAATAGACATGAAATAGATAAGTAAATTGGACAAAGGACTTCGAATTAAGGTAATCCTCCCCCCCTTTGAAATGTATTGACGTTTCCACATAGCCAATCTCTTGTGGAATCTTTCTTCTATTCCATTCCAAGCAGCAGCAGATTTAAAAGGAGCACCCAATGGCATTCCTAAGTAAGTGGAGGGCAATCTTCCCACCTTATAACCGAACTCTTCAGCCAGCTCTTCCACATTCTCAACTCTACCAACCAGAATCAACTCACTTTTTTCCAAATTCGCTCTTAACCCTAAAATTGCCTCAAACCACATTAACAGCTAGCACAAATACGTCAAGTGCTCCTCCTTTGCCTCACAAAAAAATCAATATATCGTCAACAAACAACAAATGAGAGACCTGGACTCCTTCACCTATTTTTCCCCGAACCGAGCAAGGCGATAAAAAACCTCCAGAAACTACTCTCTTCAGCAGACAGCTGAAAGCCTCCATCACAATAACGAACAAGTAAGGCGAAAGAGGGTCCCCTTGTTTTAAACCCCTTGAGCTCTGAAAAAATCCAGTAGGGCTTCCATTCACCATAACAGAGAATCTAGCAATGGATAAACACCACCTTATCCATTTACGCCACCTTTCCCCAAACCTCATCTTCTCCAACACTGCTAAAAGAAAATACCAGTCCACGTGATCATGGGCTTTCTCAATGTCCAATTTGCAGAGAATCGCCCCTCTATTACTTTTCAAAATGGAGTATATTGCTTCAATAGCAATTAGCACTGCATCTATAATTTGCCACCCCTCCAAAAATGCATTTTGAGACGTTAAGATCACCTTAGCCAATACTCCCTTCAACCTGTTAGCTAACACCTTCATTAACTACTTGTACAACCCTCCCACCAAGCTAATTGGCCTAAAATCCTTCAAGTCCTCAGCCCCATTTTCTTAGGTATCAACACTAGAAAGGTTGCATTTAGACTTCTTACAAAGCTACCAGACTCATGGAACTGTTTGAAGAAGTTCATCACCTCTACCTTTACAAAATCCCAAGAAAACTGCCAAAACGCCATTGAGAAACTGTCAAGGCCCTAGCGCTTTCTCTTCATAGAAACCTGACAGTGCACCAAAGACCTCCTCCGAGAAAGGTTTCTCTAACTCTTCCACACCCAGCTCTTCCAACCTCTCAAAAATCAAACAGTCTATATTGGGCTTTCAACCACCAGGATCTGCCAACAGACCTTGGAAAGCTCTGCTCACTTCCTCTTTAATTTCACTTTCCTCAATGAGCAACCTCCTATTCAATTTTACTCTAGCCAACCAATTCCTTCTTCTATGAGCATTAGCCATATGATGAAAAAACATTGTATTTCTATCCCCTTCCTTCAGCCAAATTTCTCTAGACTTCTGCCTCTGCGACGCTTTTTCTAAAAGGACCCACTTTTTATAAGTCTCTCTTGTGTCCTTCCTAGCTTCCTCTTTTTCCATCGACAGTGAGTGAACACTCTCTTCCTTGTCCCAAAAATCCACCAAATTCCAAGCAGTTTGCTTCTTAGATTCAATCTTACCAAAAACCTCTTATTCCATCTTCTCATAATCGGTTTCAAGACCTTCAATTTTTCAATCAAAAAGAAGTTGGCTAACACGGTAACCCGAATCCCCTTCCACCACTTCCTCAACACCTCTTTAAAGCCCTCCTCCTTCAGCCACATATTTTCAAATCTAAAAGGCATGGACCCTCTCCTCATCCCTCCCCCATCAAGAAGAATTGGAAAGTGATCAGAAACCGGCCTAGCCAGAACAACTTGAATGGCCCCCTAAAAGTGAACTTCCCAATCTTCAGAAATGAGAAACCAATCAATTCTCGACTTCAACCGATTATTAAAACCTCCACTCCAAGTGAACAACCCCTCTGAAGAGGCAAGTCCCTTAGTTCTTAGCTCTCAACCACCTTTGAGAATCTCCTGCTATACACCACGGCTCATTCCACAAACCTCTAATGGCCCCTAGCTCACTCAAAAAATATTCTCTCTCCAACTTCACAGTGGGTCCATACACTCCTGTGAAAATCCAGAAAAAACAATCCTTACAATTCTTGAAGCAACAAGAGACTGAATATTTGCCCACCTCCATCTCCACCATCTGTAACACCCTATTATCCCATAACACAACCACCACCCTTGTTGCACCCCTTGTATTCATAGCCCCTCACTCCAAACATCTTCCTACCCCAAGACTTCTCACAATCCGACTAGTCATTTCCTGAATTTTTGTTTCCTGGAGGCACACTAAATCCACCTTCTAAGTTTTAATAACATTTTTTTATCAATTTTCTCTTGTTTTTATCTTTTGCCCCCCTTACATTCCACGAAAGGATTCAAAGCCTCATCTAACATTCTCCGAATATGTTCTAATTGTTACAAGAAGTTTTAATGAGGATGCTTAGGGGAGGAAGAAGTCGGTTTGAGGTGGAGTCCAAATTGTTTGAGATTGTGGTTGAGGATTCGGGTGGAAAGCTGAAAGGATGTATATGGGAGAGAAGCAGGAGTTTTATTTCTTGGATTATATTTGGGGAGGCTAGTCTTCGTTGTCTTTTGGAAGGCGTTGAAACCTGTTGTAGAAAGGTTGATGATCAAAGATGGGTTATTGAATGGATGGAGGGAAACAGAAAGTTTAGAATTAAGCGACGACTGAATAAGGCAAGAAGGTTCATCCTATGCTCTATTCGAGATATAGAAACTAAAAGATATAACATTATTTTCCCTGAAGGGAAGGGTCAAGCCAATGGCTGGAACTCTTTGGCCGTGAGGTTGAGAGGTCTTGGAGTGATCCCGTCAAAAGGTTTAAAGTTCACCAATGTGCCAGAGGCTCCGTTGAAGTCAAAAGGAGTCTTGAAGGTTCAATGGAAGGAAAAGAGGGTGGAAACAATGTCTTTTGCAGATGCTGTTAAGTTAACCCCGAGAAGGGTAGGTGAGTCAGTGTGGTTAGAGGTAGGGGAAAAAGAGGTGTGTGGAAGACTAGAGCAACTGAGACATTGTCTGATAGGGAGGTGGGGTTCTATCTCAACTCCATTACCTGAGTTGGATTACGTTAGGAGCTAGACCCGTCAGAATTGGGAGGTTAAGGGGAAGATGACGATTGCTGTGTTAGGTAGGGGTATTATGATGTTTGATTTTGAGTTGGCTCAAGAGGCTGAGCGTGTTTTGGCCAGAGGCAAAAGAAGCATTAAGGAAAATTGTCTTATCTTGGATAGATGGAACCCAGAGGTGGGGTGTTCCTGCAAGATCTCCAATGTCGTAGAGGCATGGGTAAGGGTGGTCGGGCTCCCACTCCATTTCTGGAGTCTTGAGGTGTTCAAAAGAATTGGAGATGGGTGCAGAGGATTTATAGGAGTGGATGAAGAAACCAAATCCATGTCTAAGTTGCAATGGGCTAGGATTTTGGTGAAGCGTGCAGATTGGGAGGTCCCTAACTCTGTTAATATAGTTTAGGGGTCGGGCTACTTTTCTCTCCAACTGTGGTTGGAATCTGCACCTTGGTTATCGCAAGTGGTGTCGGCGGGAAGCTCCTCCAGGAAGAGCGGGCTAAGGGTAGGCGAAGAAGCTACTGGGTCTCATCGGGTGGCTTGCTGCGAGAGTCAAAAGAAGAGGGTGGAGCAATTAAGGTTGCAGGTGGAGGTACAAGACGTGGCACTCGCTAGAGGAAAACCACCCATGCTTTCTGGTGAGGCCTCTGCAAAAGAGATTGTTGAAAGAAGATGGGTTGGTGGTCCAGTCGACCTAATGGGAAGGGGTAGGGAGTCCTCTCCCATCAGTCTGGACAAATTTGGATGTGGGCTGGCAGGCCCTTGCAGTGGGCCTAGCTGTGAACCTTCAGCTCTAAGCTGTGGGGAGGCCCAAGGCCCTTGTCTTGCAAACCGGGTGGTTTTGGGTCGGGATCCAAGGCCTAGTCACTTAAAAGGCCCCTTAAGTATCAGAGAGAGGGTGTCGGCCGAGGCCTGTGGGCCTGTTCGAGCTGTCGCAATGGGAGAAGGGGTCTTTAATGGGAACGAGTCCCCAATCTCTCCTTCTAGGGCTCGTGTCATGCAGTCGCCATCCAAAATCAATGGTGCAAGTCGAGGCACAAGCAGAGAAGCCGACCCCTTTGTCGGGTTGCTGAGAGACTCGAAGATGCTATGTTCCTCATAGTTGATGGTTCGGGGACACTTGACTGACGAAGCGCTTTGCGAAGAGGCATCCAGGTATGTCGATCTTTGTTTTATTCCATTGGGGGGCCGGAATCTTTTTTTTTCTTCTCCTTCTTCTTTCGGACGGGTTACGTTGAATGAGGGGTTTTTCAGAGGTTCAGCTTCCGTGGTTAACGAAGAGGAGCAGACTCCGTTAAGCATCATTTTGGTTGACGGTAGCAATGGGGTGCTAGCCTTTAAAGGAGAGAAGCCAGTGGCTGGAGAAGGTGCGGGAGGAGAGTTTGAGGGGTTGCTTCAGGACCTGGATGGATGTCGTTGGGATGACAGCTGCCTGGCGAGGTTTAGTAAATTTTTGGGCTTCTCTACGGAAGGTTTTGAAGGCGAAATCCTGAATTTGCTCCTAAGGACTAAGAGAATAAGAAAGCAAAATTTGAAGAAGGGCTCGTTAGGGACCACTAAGTTTGACCGGGAGTTGAAAAAACTTGAGTGGTCTATTAATTATAATGAGGCGAGAAAGAAGAATTCTCTGGTTAGAGAAGGTGGGGTTAAAATCTTGATAGTTAGATGAAGCTAAAGATTCTATCCCGGAATGTCAGAGGGGCTAATGACAAAAATAAAAGGAAGGTAATTAAGGCCCTAATCAGGTCACAAAAAGTGGATGTGGTATGCTTGTAGGAGACCAAAATTTAAGAAATGTCCCAAGGGGTTATTCATAGTCTTGATGTGGGAAGATTCTTAGCTTAGGGAACTGTGAATGCAAGGGGGGCAGTTGGAGGGGTGGTGGCCTTCTGGGATAAGAGAGTGTTGGAGTTAGTAGGCCTAGAAGTGGGAATTTTCTCAATCTCATGTCGATTCAAGAACTACGAGGATGGGTTTATGTGGTTCTTTACGGGGATCTACGGACCTACTTTAAAAAAATATAAAGAACTTTTTTGGGAAGAGCTAGGTGCCATTCGAGGACTGTGGTCTGATCCTTGGTGCATCAGTGGGGACTTCAATGTTATTAGATTTTCTAGTGAACGTATTAGAGAAGGAAGATTGTCTGGTTCCACGAGAAGGTTTTCAAAGGTGTTAGATGAGTTGGCTTTAAGAGATTTGCCTCTTCAGGGGGGTCCTTATACGTGGAGTGGAAGGCTGAATGGCCAATCCAGGTCAAGAGTGGATCGCTTATTGATTTCGGAGGAATGGGAAAATCATTTTAGTAGGGTGTCTCAGTGCACACTCCCAAGGCCTGTGTCTGACCACTTCCCAATTCTGTTAGATGGGGGTGGGGTGAGGAGAGGTCAAATTCCTTTTCGTTTTGAGAATATGTGGTTGAAGGAGGAGGGCTTTAAGGAGCTTTTTAAGGGTTGGTGGCAAGGTTTTAATTACAGTGGGTCGTATAGCTTTGTCCTCTCAGAAAACTAAAGGCCTTAAAAGTTAAGCTGAAGAATTGGTGCATCGGTGGGGACTTCAATGTTATTAGATTTGCCAGTGAACGTAGTAGAGAAGGAAGATTGTCTGGTTCCATTAGAAGGTTTTCGAAGGTGTTAGATGAGTTGGCTTTAAGAGATTTGCCTCTTTAAGGGGGTCCTTATACATGGAGTGGAAGGCTGAATGGCCAATCCAGGTCAAGAGTGGATCGCTTCCTGATTTCTGAGGAATGGGAAAATCATTTTAGTGGGGTGACTCAGTGCACACTCCCAAGGCCTATGTCTGACCACTTCCCAATTCTGTTAGATGGGGGTGGGGTGAGGAGAGGTCCAATTCCTTTTTGTTTTGAGAATATGTGGTTGAAGGAGGAGGGCTTTAAGGAGCTTCTTAAGGGCTGGTGGCAAGGTTTTAATTACAGTGGGTCTTATAGCTTTGTCCTCTCAGAAAAACTAAAGGCCTTAAAAGTTAAGCTGAAGAATTGGAATAAGGAAGTCTTTGGTAAAGTGGGGGTAAACTTGAGGATGGCTTTGTACAAAGTTTCTTTGTGGGATGATCAGGAGAGGCAGAGAGCTCTAAACGAGCAGGAGTTAGAGGCTGGAAAGAAGGTCAGGGAGGACTTTAAAAAGTGGGCGATTATGGAGGAAATCTCGTGGAGGCAGAAATCAAGAGAAACATGATTGAAGGAAGGCGATAAGAACATAGGATTCTTTCATAAGATGGCAAATTCTAACAGTAGAAGGAATTGTTTGAAAAAGATTAAAGTTAATGGTAACTGGCTTTCAGAAGATCAAGAAATTCAAAGGGGAGTGGTGAGGGCCTATCAGGAACTGTTATCGGATCCTGGTGGCTGGCACCCGAGTATGAGCAGTATGGAGTTTGATAGAATTGGGAGTGAGAAGGCTGTCAGGTTGGAGGAGATGTTCTCCATGGAAGAGGTGTATCTGGCCCTCTCAGAGCTGAATGGGGACAAGGCTCCTGGCCCAGATGGATTCCCCATTACCTTCTGGCAATTTTGTTGGGAATTTGTTAAAGACGAAATAATGGGCTTCTTTAAGGATTTTTTTGAGAGGGGGGAATTTGTTAGAAGTCTAAACCCCACGTTCCTGGTTTTAGTCCCTAAGAAAGGCGGGGCTGATGATTTATGCGATTATAGACCCATCAACTTGGTGGGTGGTCTGTACAAGATTCTCGCCAAGGTCCTGGCTAATAAGTTGAAGAAGGTAGTGAGTAAAGTGGTGTCTCCTACCCAAAATGCCTTTGTTGAAGGAAGACAAATCCTTGATGCTGCATTAATTGCTAATGAGGCCATAGACTTGCTGCTGAAAGGGATGAAGCTGGTGTGTTATGCAAATTGGACCTAGAGAAGGCTTACGATCATATTAACTGGGACTTTCTGTTGACAGTGATGCAAAAAATGGGTTTTGGGGAGAAATGGGCTGGTTGGATCAGGTGGTGCATCTCCATTGCCTCTTTCTCGGTTTTGATTAATGGATCGCTTGCCGGTTTTTTCCAGAGCACTCGAGGGTTAAGGCAAGGGGACCCCATTTCCCCTTACTTGTTTGTTTTAGGTATGGAGGCCTTAAGCTGCCTCATTAACAGAGTAGTTAGGGGGGGCTTCCTGACCGGCTGCGGGTTAAGGGGTAGGGGTGGTAGTGGGATTCAAGTGTCTCACCTGTTGTTCGCGGATGATACGTTGGTTTTTTGTGAGCAGTTAGGGGGGGCTTCCTGACCGGCTGCAGGTTAAGGGGTAGGGGTGGCAGTGGGATTCAAGTGTCTCACCTGTTGTTCGCGGATGATACGTTGGTTTTTTGTGAGGACTCCCAAGATCAAATGGCTATTCTAAGCTGGCTTTTAATGTGGTTTGAAGCCATCTCTAGTCTGAGTGTCAATTTGAACAAGAGTGAAATTCTGTCGGTGGGAAAAGTTGAGAATGCTGAGGTTTTGGCTTCTGAAACTGGGATGCAAAGTGGGTTCTCTCCCCTCCACTTATTTGGGGCTACCTCTAGGTGCTCCTCATAAATCGGTGGCTGTATGGGATGGTGTAGAAGAAAGGATGAGGAAGAGACTCGCTTTGTGGAAGAGGTAGTTCATTTCCAAGGAGGGGAGAATCACTCTCATTCGGAGCACTTTGGCTAGCATGCTGATCTATCTTATGTCCTTGATGTGTATGCCAAGAGTTGTTAGATTGAGGCTTGAGAAAATCCAAAGGGACTTCCTTTGGGGTGGGGGTGCGTTGGAGAAGAGGCCTCATCTTGTAAAGTGGGATGTGGTTCGTTCTCATAAAATGAAGGGTGGTTTGGGGATTAGAAATTTTTCTATCCTCAATAGAGCCCTGTTGTGTAAATGGAGCTGGCGTTTTACAGCTGAAAGATAGTCTTTTTGGAAGCTTATTATCAATAGGAAGTACGGGGAAGAAAGAGGAGGGTGGATCTCTCGTGAGGTTAGGGAGGGCTATGGGATGGGGTTTTGGAAGGAAATTAGAAAGAAAGGCGTTCTGATGTTTAAAAACTTTTCCTTCACCGTAGGGGATGGTAGAAAAGTGAAATTTTGGAAGGACATTTGGTGTGGAAACATTCCTTTTTGTGAGGCTTTTCCTTCTTTGTTTGCCTTTGCGGTCTCTCAAGATGCGTGGGTAGCGGATTGCTGGGACTCTATGGGGGATGTGGGGGATGGTATCCTTGTTTCTCTAGACCCTTTAATGATTGGGAGATGGAGGCGGTGATGAGTCTCCTTTCGTTCCTTCAAGGAAAGAGGCTTTTTGTTAGGATGGAGGATAGAGTGTTGTGGAATGCTTCTAAGAATGGGATTTTCTCTGTAAAATCCCTTTACAATACTCTTGATTCTAGTAGTGCAGTCCCGTTTCCTTGGAGAATCATTTGGAGCCCTTGTGTGCCTACAAAGGTGGGTTTTTTTTGCTTGGGAAGTTTCTTGGGGGAAGGTTCTAACCCAATATCAACTCAGAAGGAGGGGCGGGATTTTAGCAAATAGGTGCTTCTTGTGTTGTGATGAAGAGGAAACAATAAACCACATCCTTATTCACTACCCTAAGGCAAGGGTGTTGTGGAATCTTGTGTTTTCGTTGTTTAGTGTCAATTGGGTCCTTCCGCTTACGATTAGAGACACTCTCCTTGGTCGGTCCGCTTCCTTTGTGGATAAGAAGCGAGGAAAGACTTGGCGGGTAGCTCCTCTCTGTTTATTTTGGACGGTTTGGAAAGAAAGAAATAGGATAGTTTTTTCTAATGAGGCTTTGTCGATCCAAAGATTGAAAAACTCCTTCACTTGTAATCTTTTCTCTTGGTCTAAGTCTTGTTTAGATGGAGAACCTCGTTCCTTATTTAACTTTGTTGATTGGTTGGGTTCTAATTGAGGGTTGGTGAGTGTTTGCTTTCTTGTGTTTTTGTTGAGGGGTTTCTCGTGTATACTCCCTGTATGTTTCGAGTTGCCTTCTTGCTCCCTTATTTTAATAAATTTTCTATGTTTTATCTATCAAAAAAAAAAAAAAAAATTCTTTGAATGACCCTGATCCCCTTCTGACCCATCGTAATTTATCAAACATTCAGGTTTCTTCAACTCTCAATCAAATCTAGAGGATTTCTATCATTTGCTCTTTTTTCTGGTTATCCTCTCAAATCGTTCTCTTCTTTCCCTCATTCTATTAAAAAGCTTCAAAATCTCACCTTCAAATCCCTCAGTGGGCATTCTCAAACAATGACAAAAATTTGTCAAATAACTGTACCTCCACGACTCCACATCCCCTCCTTCTTCCTCAACCCTTCCATCCCTCCCCTCTCTTATCGGGAAAGACCCCCCCCCATTGCCCTTCTCAAAAACCCTTTCTTTTGCCAACTACACACTCAAAGGATTTACAGAAAGCTCCTTTTCATTTTTCTTCAAATGACAACAGCGTCATGGCCCTCCTCTATGGTGATCAAAGCCCCCTCCACCCCAGAGAAAGGAGAAGAAGAAGAGTCTTGTCCCCAAACACAAACAAAAGAAGGTGAAAAGAAGGAGTACCTAGAAGCTTCCCCCATAAGGCACACGTCTGCTGGAGAAAAACTACCTGAAACCCTTTCTATCTCTTCAAAGCTCATTCTGCTAACCAAAAATTCTTCTACAAACCACTCCTTAGATACCATTCGAAAAACCGAAGCCCTACCCTTTTTTAAAGGCTCGTCCAAGAAAGCCCAATCTGGATTCGAAACCCGCTCCGCTCCTTTAATGGACTACCCCGCTTCCCAAAACGACTTGGGCCCTCTCCTCTCATTTTCCTTTAAAACACAGCCTAACCCATAACTTAAAAGGTTTGTAGGGCCTTCACAAAACAGGTATGTATTCCCTTGGGCCCGAACTGGATACAAAACTCGCTCCACTCCTTTACTGGACAATCCCGCCTCCTAAAACGACTTGGGCCCGCTCCTCTCATTTTCTTTTAAAGCATAACCCATTTTAGAACTTAAAAGGTTTGTAGGGCCTTCATGAAACAAGCCTGTATTCCCTTAGGCCTGAGCATCCACACAAACAGGCTTGAATCCATTAAACGCAGCTGACCCCCCTTTTTTACTTAAGCTCACCCCTTCACTCCCCTTTTCTCGATTTCCCTTCCCAAAGCCTGAAAAATTGTCAACGAAAACTGTCATCCCATCTCCATCACCTTTCTCTTTCCCCCTATTCTTTCTGACTGAACCTACCCCATCAATCTCTGCTGCACACCAAATATCCTTACCCATACCACTGTTGCTCCTCGCGCGTGAGCCCACATCCTACTCTTCCCTAACCTTTTCCCCCTCTCTCCCTTTCAACTTATTCATTGGCACCACTACAGAAATCCACGGCGACACCTCCCACGACAACTAGACTAATAATAATAAGAATTCACCACTAAATGCAAAGTCCCCAGAAAATCTTTCCCTCTGTCTTCACCAAAATTCTAGCCCATTGGAGCTGAGAAAACCTTTTTGTTTCTTCATCCACCTCAACAAAACCTCCATAGCAGTCACTAATTTTTTTAAACACTTCTCCACTCTAACATGAAGCAAGAAACCCACCACCTTCACCCACACTTCTTTTGTTGAACTTCCTAATCACAAGCATCCCGCCTCCTCACTCCATCTCTCTAAGTGCAACAATTTATCCTTATAGCGGTGTGTCCCCTTCTTTAACACTCTCTCTGCCTCCTCCTCATCTTCAAACTCCAGCAAAAAGAAAGCTCCTCCCAACTTCAAAACTTTCATGCCTTTCTTAAGATTCCAGAAGTACTCCCCCCATTTCCTAAAAGAGGCCATCTCCCACTCCACCACCAACCCAAAACCCTATCTACTAACTAAGCACCGACCTAACACGTCCTCCCTACAACTCTCTACCTTCAAACTGTAGCCATAACGCATCTCCTATCCTTCTAGCCGGCTCCCTATCAACATCCACAAAAGCCTTTTTCTCATCCTCCACAGTTTTTCCAAGGCACTTCTTGGCCTTGCCTTCTTTTGTCACTACTTTCGTCTTTGATTCAGCTCGGGAAGCTGCCACTTCAGTCTTTGCTTCAGCTTAAGTAACTACCCCTAAAGCTTAGTTTCTCAGCGAGAATGGCCCATCCCCCTAGCAATCCCTTTCCTTCAAGGAAAACTAAGCAAAATCTCTTAGTCTCTAAATCGATGAAAGAACATAAGACGTGTCACCCCGCCCCGTTTACACGCCTAACTGGTCTGAACTTTCTTCCTTCTTCTTCCTAAACTTTTACCATCCTTCCTTCCTTCTCCTCCCTACAACATTCTTCAAATCCTTCCAAAAGGTTTCTTAAACTTAAATCTCCAAACCGGATCTAAGAGGAAGACCTCTACTCCTCTCCACAATGGTACCTTTTAGCTTCCTTCGGACTTCCTCTACCGAAACTTTGAATGACTTCAACTCTATCACAATCCAACACTTTCCCTCTCATTTCATCTCTCAAACAACATATTTAGGCAGAGTACAAATAATACTATAGAAAGCTCCACGAGCAGCTTCAATCTTAGATTCTAAAATGTACTATTCTTCTAGAATTTGATACTTAAGATTTGAAAATCTAATTTTGGAGGTTTAAAATTGTTGATCAAGGAAAATATAGTGAAAAGATTGGCCTCAATATATCACTTGAATCAATTATGTGAAGGATGCTTACTTAGAAAACATCCCTAAAAAGGTTTTTCAAATGAAGCAATGACAAGAGCAAAGGACCTTAAAGCTCATTCATTAGATGTATGCAACCCAATTCATCCAACACTTTTGGTAAGAAGAAACATTTTTTTACTTTTTATTAATGATTTTAGAAGAAAAACATGAGTAAATTTTTTCAACCAAAAATCTTAAGCATTTAATGCTTTTAAGGAATCTAAAACACTTGTAGAAAAGGAAACTGACTATAATATAAAGACATTGAGATGTGATAAAGGAGTTAAATTGACATTAAAATAATTTGAAGAATATTGTGAAAATCATGAGATTTGTCAACCTTTAACAATTCCATAATCTCCACAACAAAGTGATGTAGTTGAAAGAAAAATAAAACTATTCTTGACATGTCTCAAAGCATATTGAAAAATAAGAAGATGACTAAAGAATTTCACGCTAAAGTGGTTTATTATTTATATCATTTTCCTAATTGAAGTGTAAGGAATAAAACATCATAACAAGCTTGAAATGAAAGAAAGTCGAGTATTTCACATTTGAGAGCATTTGAGGGTATTGCATATGCTCATGTTCTAGATCAAAAGCAACTTACATCAAATGACAAGAGCGTCAAAATATTTTCATTGATTATGACTAAAGCTCCAAAGACTACAAGTTATATAATCCAAACAATGGAAATTTTAGTATTAGTTGAGATATCAAGTTTAATGAAAATGAAACATAAAATTAAGGTGCTCAAGAAGATAACTATGATATTCCTCCCCTCTATGAAGAAGAAGAATAAATTAGAGAAAGCTTGCAAGATATTGTTACTCCTCCATCAACACCTCCATTATTGAAGTTCTAACAACATTATCTTCATTGAAAAACTCAAACAAAAGGACAACACATTTTGGAAGTTTACAAGAGATTTATGAGGTAACAAAAAATCAAAACAATCTAATCCTCTTTTGTCTTTTTGCAAATTGTGAACCAATGTTTTTTGAAAAAACAATTCAAAATAAAATATGAAAAGAGGCTATGGACGAGAAAATAAAAACAATAAAGACGAATGTCAATGAGAAATAATACCTCTTCCAAAAGGGAAAAAGGCAATTAGAATAAGACGAATATAAGAGACATAGAAGAATGTAAAAGGAGAAGTAGATAGATACAAAGAAAAATTGGTGGCTAAGAGTCATGAGCAATAACAAGGCATTGATTATGCAAACAAGAAATCATTTATTGCAATGTACAAAAAAAATCCTAATTTCCTTGATTGAAGCATGCTCATCAATGCAAGATATTATTTTAGTGAAAGATGAAGCGCAATCAAAATTTTCAAAGTTTTAAGATCAAATTGTGGATATGTTTACAAAGCTTCTCAAGTTTAAAAATTTTAGAAGACTAAGGATGCTACTTGGAATTATAGATCAAGTTTAAGGGAACATGTTGGAAAGTTAAACTTGATTTAGAAAGCTTCTAAATATTATAATTAGATTTACTTTCTAAAAGTCAAAGAAAACATTTTATTTTGAGTAGTTGATTTAGTTTCTATATTTAAGTAGTTGAGTACTAAAAGATTTCTATATTTTATTAATAAGAGTTTTTATATTTTTGCTGTTACAAGTTTCTACTTTGTTAAGTGTGAATAAATGAAAGAGAGTGAGAGTGAACACGTGAGCGAAGGCGAGGAAGGGGAGAGTCGAGCGGAGAATCGTGGGAAGAGGAAGGGAAGCAGATTTGTGGTGGAATCAAAGGTGTTCGAGGTAGAAGCCAAGGAGAGAAAAGACAAGATCCAAGTTATCATCTTTGAAAGCAAGGGAGAGTTACTGTCTTGGGTCCTCCTAGGGCCGACGAGTGTAGGGTGGTTCACAGAAGGGTTGATTCAGTGCATAAGGGATGGGAAAGAAGGAAGATGGGAGAAGGGTTGGAAGGAAAAAGGGAGGAATTACTCTTTGGTGAGAGAGGTCAACAAGGCTGGGTGTTTCATCCGTCTAGGGGTGACTAATATGGAGAATAGGAGATTTAGTATTTGTATTCCAAAAGGTAAGGGGGAGAAGGGGGTATGGGCTTCTATGGTGGAGTCCTTACGGAATGTGGGACTTTGGTTCGAAAAGAAGGAAACCGACCAAGAAGTAAGGGTCTCAGGCAAGTCATATGTGGAGGTTGTAAAGGGTGCGAAGTGCAGGGATGCCACAAGGGTCAGAGTGGAGGTAAAGGGAGAGGAAATAAGGAGAAATGTGAGTAGATTGGAGCATTGCTTGGTAGGAAAGGGGAACCTTAGATCAGCAGGAGAAGAAGACTTGGAGAGATTAAGGTGGTCAGTGGCAAGAGCGTGGGGGTTGAAAGGTAAATTAGGCATGGCTAGACTGGGTAAGGGTTGTGTTATTCTGGAGTTTGAGATTGTGGAGGAAGCTATGAGGGTTCTAGCCATAGGGGAGAGATCAGTGGGAGGGATTCAGCTAGGGTTGGAGCAGTGGAGCCCGAAATTTGGATATTCTTCAAAGGGTGAAGCTAGGAAAGAAGCTTGGGTAAGGATTCTAGGTCTCCCAATTTCGCTATGGGTTCCGTCAATTCTGAGGAGAGTGGGGGAAGTGTGCTGCGGGTTCTTAGGCATTGACGCCCTAACAGAAAGGAAGGAGGAACTGGAGTGGGCTAGGGTTCTGATAAAATTGAATGAGGAGGATTTGCCGAGTACGTTGGAGATCGGGGTTGAGGGGGAGGTATACGCCTTGTCTCTATGGTGGGAGATCTTGCCATCGCTGAGGAAGAAATAAGGGGACGACCGAGACGGATATAGGCGGCATAATGGGGAGGTTAGGGGTGATGAAGATACACGCGCGGGGTTGCGTGTGGGAGAAACATTGATCGCTTGGCCCAAGGCGTAGTGCTAGATAGATGATGCGATGGGAGAGCAAGTAGGAGGTGAGGGTAGAGATGAGTTTGAAAATGGGGCCCATCTCGGGCAGGTGACCCAGCATAGTTCAGGATCCGCGGGTGATGGGCTAAGTTTGTTTGGCCCGGGTATAAGTCCTGTGGGCTTGAAGCTGTATATGGGCCATCTATGCAAGGCCCGTCACTTTCTAAGGGGGCTGAGTTTGTTGCAGTAGGGCCAATGTGTGGGTCGTCTGAGGGGCGAGCCTCCGATGAGCTGGAGATTTTGTCTCATAGGCCTACAATCATGCTTGGGGGTTGTCCGGGGCCTTCTCAGGCCCAACTCCATGATAGAGGCGATGCAGCCGGTCTGGGCCTTAATCTGTAAATGGACTTCATAAAATGCCAAGAGAAGGAGGTAAGCGGGAAGTAGCAGCCGATAGTTCAGAGTTCAATGGTAGAGTGTGCGATAGTGGAAGAAGCCTCAAGGTAAGGGTCTGACTCAAATTTGTGGGATTTAAGGGTTGCAGGGTCCTCTTATTCCTCTTCTATTCTTTTTGGTCAGACTCCGGAGGGGGAGTTTTACGACCACTCTGGGGAGATGAGGGAGAACCTTCAGGAAGGAAACATGCTGAAATTGGCAGCTGCAGGGGGGTCTACAGTGAGTGGAGAGGGCTACTGGGACTTGATTGAGGTCAATTGTGCCGCAATAAAGGTTCAAAATCCGGAGTGGAATCCAGTTCAGGCTGGGTCCCAGGATCTCAGGGGTGAGAAAGAGATTAATTGGGAGGAGAGTAGCCTGGCCAAATTTAGTAAGTTTTTGGGATTTTCAACAGAAGGCCTGGAAAAGGAAATCCTGGGCTTTTTGTCCAAGATTAGAAAAAACGGGAAAGGATACATAGCAAAGGGATGTTGGAGAAATTAAAATTCGAAAGGGAGCTCAAGAGGTTGGAGTGTTCAATCAAATACAAGGGGAGTGTCAAGAAGAACAGTCATCTAAAGGGTAGACAGGGACAATTAATGATTGTTTAATGAATCTCAAACTTTTGAGTTGGAATGTGAGGGGAGTAAACGACATTAATAAAAGAAGGATAATTAAGTCTTTTGTTAGAAAACAGAAGGTGGACTTGCTATGTATCTAGGAGACAAAAATTCAATTAATGATTAAAGGGGTAGTGAAAAGTTTAGGGGTGGGGAGATTTTTAGACTGGAGAGCTTTAGAAGCTGTTGGATCAGCTAGAGGTGTGTTGATCTGCTGGGACAAAAGGTCCTTAGAAATATTGGAGTGGGAGGAGGTTCAATTTTCAATTTCTTCTAAATTCAGAAATGTGGAAAATGGGGTAGTCTGGGTGTTTACGGGTGTTTATGGCCCTTTCACCAAAGAGGATAGGGAGTGTCTTTGGGAAGAATTTAGGGCAATCAGAGGAATTTGGGGAGAACCCTAGTGTGTAGGGGGAGATTTTAATATTATTCTATCCCAAGGGGAAAGAAGCAGGCAAGGGAGGGTTACCTAAACTATGAGGAGGTTTGCTCAGGTTATGGATGACCTAGAGCTTGTTGACTTTCCCCTACAAGGAGGATCCTTTACTTGGAATGGAGGGCTTCATAATCAAGCCTGGGCTAGGTTAGACAGATTTATGGTTTCTTCCAGCTGGCTCGATCAGTTCAGCAATGTGATCCAGAAGAGACTACCTCGGCCTATTTCGGATCATTTTCCAATTCTAATCAAGGGGGGTGGCATAAGAAGAGGTCCTTCACCTTTTAAGTTCGAGAATATGTGGTTGAAAGTGGAAGGGTTTAAAGACCTCATGCGGAGTTGGTGGCAGGGGATGTCGATCAGTGGAAGGGCTAGCTATAAGTTGGCTACAAAATTGAAGGTGATTAAACAGAATTTAAAAAGCTAGAATAGGGAGATATTTGGGAGCTTGGAGAGTAATAAATTGGTTGCTTTACAACAAGTGGAATACTGGGATCAAGTGGAAAACAAGAGGAGACTGATAGAGGAGAAAACCTCCATTAAAAAAGAAGCAAAAGAAGGATATGCTAAGTGGGTTAATTTGGAGGAGATACATTGGAGACAGTTATCAAGGGAGTTATGGCTAAGAGAAAGTAATAGAAATACGGGTTATTTTCATCGAATGGCAAATGCACACCGAAGGAGGAATACCATGGATAGAATAAAAGTCAATGGGGTTTGGCTGTCAGAGGAGCAAGAAGTAAGGACAGGAATAGTAGACGCCTTTCAACAGTTACTAACGAAAGACTCAGAGTGGAAGGCGGATATAGGGGGGTTATTTTTGAATCAGATTAGTCAGCAAGAAGCGGATACCTTGGAGCTTCCCTTCATGGAAGAGGAAGTCCATTCGGCCCTAATGGACATGAATGGGGACAAGGCTCCAGGTCCGGATGGCTTCACGGTGGCTTTTTGGTAATACTACTGGGAGTTTGTGAAAGAGGAGGTTTTAGAGATGTTCAAGGAGTTCCATGAGCAAAACGCCTTTCTCAAGAGCCTCAATAACACGTTTCTAGTTCTTTTACCAAAAAAAGGAGGAGGGGAGGAGCTGAGGGATTTCAGGCTTATCAGCCTCTTGGGCGGGCTGTACAAACTTTTGGCCAAGGTGCTGGCCAATAGGATTAAAAATGTGATTAGTAGAGTGGTTTCCTTATATCAGAATGCTTTCGTCATGAGCAGGCAGATTTTGAATGCATCTTTAATTGCAAATGAGGTGATCGACTCATGGCAACAAAAAGGAGAGAAAAACCCAATCTGCAAATTGGATATTGAAAAGGCATATGACAGCGTTAATTGGCAGTTCTTGATGAGGGTTTTGCAAAAAATGGGGTTCGGGACTAAGTGGAGGGATTGGATATGGAGTTGTATCTCAACTGCTAAATTTTCAGTATTAGTCAATGGAGAGCCAACTGGGTTTTTTCTAGCTCAAAGGGGCTACGGCAAGGTGACCCTATATCCCCATATCTGTTTGTCATGGGAATGGAGGTTCTGAGTGCCCTTATTCAGAGGGTTGTGGAAGGGGGCTTCATTTCCGGGTGCAATATTCAGAGGGGCAGTGGACAGGTTGTTAATATTTCCCATCTTCTCTTTGCGGATGACACAATAGTTTTTTGTAAGGCTAGGAAAGAAGACATAACCTACTTGAGTTGGATTTTATGTTGGTTTAAAGCCGTCTCAGGGCTGAGGATAAATCTGGCTAAAAGCGAAATTATTCCAGTAAGGGAGATGGAAGAGATCCTTGAGATGGTTGTGGAGTTGGGATGCAAGGTACGTCAACTGCCATCAACTTACCTGGGGCTGCCCTTGGGTGTGTCCAATAAAGCCTCTTGTGTGTGGGATGGGGTGGAAGAAAGGATGAGGTGAAAATTGGCCATTTGGAAACGGCAATACATCTCCAAGGGCGGAAGAATCACCCTCATAAAGAGTACTTTGGTTAGCATGCCTTTATATCAATTGCCCCTCTTCTATATGCCTAGGACAGTGGCAAGAAGGCTAGAAAAGCTGCAAAGAGATTTTTGTGGGGAGGGGGAAGTACAGAAAGAAAAGCCCACCTAGTCTATTGGGAGAGGGTGTGTGTGGGTAAGGATAAGGGGGGGGGGGGGCTTGGTTTGAGGAAGTTAGTCCCCTTGAACAAAGCTTTGCTTGGAAAATGGGTGTGGAGATTCGCTCGGGCCAAGGACAAGATGTGGAAGCAAGTTCTTGTGGCAAAATATGGGCAAGAGGAATTTGGGTGGAGGATTAAGAAGGCAAATGGGGCGTTTGGTGTTGAGGTTTGGAAGGAGATCCTGAAGGAAGCTGATTGGTGTTGGGATAATATGACTTTTAAGATGGGAAAAGGCACTAGAATTAGGTTTTGGACTGATCCTTAGTGTGGGGATGTGGAGCTATCTCTGAGATTCCCTCAACTCTTTGCTGCGGTTACCCAAAGGAACGCCACAGTAGGGGATATGTGGGACCAGAATTCTGGTCAAGGAGGTTGGAATCTAAGGTTTATTAGAGGATTCAACGATTGGGAGTTGGACATGGTAGGCAAATTACTCCAAATCTTAAGGAGTCAAAGAATCACCTTGGAGGAGGACTCGGTATTTTGGAAGGGAGGAAAAAATGGGATGTTTGGCGTTAAGGAAGCGTATGGTTTGATGATCAGCCCTAGTGTCTTCATGTTTCCCACAAATGGCATTTGGGTGGAGAACGTTCCTACTAATTAGCGTTCTTTGCGTGGGAAGCTACTTGGGGGAGGGTTCTTATCCTTGATAGGCTTCAAAAGAGAGGATGGCAGTTTCCTAATTGTTGTTATTTATGTGGTAGTGAAGAGGAAAATGTAAATCATCTGCTTATTCATTGTACAGTGGCTAGAGTGTTGTGGGAGATTGTCCTTGGTTTGTTTGGTGCCCAGTGGGTCTTTCCAGAAACTGTAAAAGAGGTGGTTCTTAACTGGAAGGGTTCTTTTGTGGGTAAAAAGAGGGAGAAAATTTGGAGATCCATTCCATTATTTATTTTTTGGACGGTTTGGAAGGAGAGGAATAGGTTAGCATTCAGGGGGGGGGGGGGGGGGGGGGGGGGGGAGTTAGCTATTCAGAAAATTAAGAATTCTTTTGTTTGTAATGTGTGGGGGTGGGCCTCGCTTCCTTATAGGTTTCTTGGAGTGGTTAGCCTCCAATTAAGGGTAGGTGGGTTTTTTTGTCCCTTTTGTCTTTTGTTGAGAGGCCCTCGTCGCCTCGTATACTCCCTGTATGCTATGCGGCATTTTGCCTTTTGCTAATATATGTGTTTACTTATAAAAAAAAGTGTGAATATCTACAATGTAATTTTTGAATACGAGTGGTGAAAGACAACAATTGTGGTGCCATGCCTAATTTTTATGACATTTTTTCAAATAACTTCTCTATGAAATCTTGGATAATTGTGACAAGTGGCTACTCCATCAACTGATTCACATGTGACAGTAGTAGTGTCCCTTTTTGCATCTATATGGTATTTTAAGAGTTTCAAAAAGCAACTGAAATTTTAATAGATGCAGAAAAGGAACCCCTTCTTTTGTTGTTAACAGCTAGCAGATCAAAGTTTTCTGGGTAAGCAAAGAAGTTTGTAATAAGAACAAAGACACACAGCATGCTAATTACTTCTTAATGCTCTAAAAAGTGTAATAAGTCAGAAAAGATAAAGAGTGGTTGCCGTAGTGTAGGAGTTTTGGATTGGCAATACTTAACAAAAGATCATGTAGAAGAGCTTTCAGCAAAACAGTTGTTATCGCATGTATGTTTTGGAATATATCTAGTAGGTTTGAGCTGCCAACAAAAACAACATTTGGAAGAGCAAGCATGAATGATTGTTACTGAACAACGGCAAAGTTGAAGGACAGCATCATCCCCTTTGATCAGATTTTCTAATTTATTATAAAGACAGGGTTTCGAGGGTACAGATTGTTGGTATAACAGCTGAAAGGACGACTAATCGATTACCTCTTTTGCCATAGGGATGCTGAAGGAATTTGAGCTCCCAAGTACTCTAGATCAAGTTCATGCAACTCTTCACAAACTAATTTTTATCAAGTACATGTTCTTAAAAGATTTTCTTGATGCCATCACTCTAAACTATGTGGATATGCTATTCAAGTTTGATGGAGATGTGAGTGAGAAATATTTTTCAAGGCAAGGAAGAATGAAGAAATTTTGGGGTTATAATCCAAAGTATTGGTTTAGGAGAAAGAAATTAAGATGAGTAAACTAGAAGAACAGAAAATGAAGCTAGGGCATGCATAGTTTTGGCTATAATGACATACAAGTGATGAAGCCCTTTGGGATAAATATTGAAATGGAAGTCACAGACTGTGATGACTTAATGACTGATCAGATAACAGAAGCAGCCAAGTTTGGCATGATTTTATGGATTTTGAGAATGACTTTGTGACTGATCAGGTAACAGAATCAGCCAAGCTTGGCATGATTTTCTGGATTTGAGGTTTCCTGCAATAGCTGTATGCTTCAATACAAAGTGATTACTAGAAGCTTAATGATTAAAATCATAAAACTATTACCAAGTTATTTTCTCAAGAACTTTATATTATTTATTAGAGACTGTTAACAAGCTCATTAATCATCAGTTGTTAGAGTGCTGTACACACATGATTTTGATGGTCTATATAGTTTCTCAATACAGTTTACAGAATGGTAGTACTCTATGTTGTCCTTTTGTATAAATTTCTTAAAATCTAAATGAAAATATTCATCATTGTTTGAAAATTTTGGTTCATAACTAAATAAGGGGAAGAAAAGGAAAATGAAAGAGGAACAGAAACAAAGAAAGAGGAGATTATTCCTTTATCTTTCTTTGTTTGTGTAAGCAGGTATTTCCGCATATATACCTTATGCTAATTAACTATGGTGCTTAACTTGTCTAGGGAAAATTTTCCCTTCAAATTTGAGTTGAACTTCTTTTCTGAATTTCTTCACTCATCAACTAAACAACAAGAGTTTAGGAAAGCTTCAAACTTCCCGTTACCTTCACAAATCTTCTCTGCTAAGTCAACCAAATGAGAAAAGACAAGCAATTAAACTTAACAAATGGCACCTAAGCTTTTAGCACACTCCAGTCCATATATACACACAACAAACATGCATGTAATTGAATATATGCAGTACTTGTCGTCTGATTTTGTTTTAAACTGATTTTTCCATGCATGTGTGGCCAAATTTTGAATCTATTTTCAGTATTTTCAGTACAATGAAGTAATGAGATTTAATGCAATGAATCCGTTGTAATCTCACTGTTGAGCATTTGTAGTACTTTCTCTTTTGTCGGAGACTACCCTTACAAAAAACTGAGAGAGTTGTAAATGTTCATAAATGTATATATCTTTTCTCCATGTGGTAGATCGCCTTGGATGTAAAACTCCTTTTTCAAAGCCCTACAGCATCTAATATGGCATTGATTTCCCAAGCTTTTACCTCTCACAGTGCTCAAACTCAGATTAGGTTCATACTAAAATAATAGGTTTCTTAAAGTCAAGTCAAATCCAAGCTAATCATGGGACCAATATTTCAATGAACCTGTCTATTTTCCAAAACCTAATATTGAATTGTAAACAAATCTATAGCTATATGAACTTAGGCCTATGAAAAATATTGGAATCAATAACTCCAACAGATCATCAAACAAATTCCATGCCCAAATCAAATTATATATACATATGAATCAATGCAGAATATGTTATTAAAAACATGGTCATTTATGTCATAATTTGGCGTTATGTCCTCCTTTAATTTATGCAGTGCACGCATGTTTTCTTGTGATTTTAGCTTAGCCAACTAATAATTCTGTGACATCTACCCAACAAAGGATGCTCTTTCAAGCTCCATCTGTCTCCCTAAATATCCCTCTTATTCCTTACAAAATCATCTTAATGATTGTCAGTAGGAAGAAAACCAGCACCTCGTCAAAATGAAGGACAGTACACAAAACACAAAGATGATAATTAGAAAAAAAAAAAAAAAAAACATATCTTCAGTCTAGAATAATTAGATATATGCCTAATTTAATTAAAAGCTGGAAGAAACCTCAATTATTGATTATGATTAATTATTAAGGAATATTAATTCATAGCATGTGATCCACAAATCATATATTATCACATGCTTACAGTTGGCAAGAAAGAGAACCACTGTGTAAGGAAAACTGAAAGATCTGAAAAAGTTTGAGCCTTCAAATGAACCCAAGAACAATGTATCAAACACTGCCCTAAGCTAAATAAAATTTCACAGAAAACGTACCATGTATAGTTATTTTCCTATGTGTATATCTAGGAAAGAAAATTATACATTATTATTTCTTGGTTGTAAAGCTTTGGTTGTAAAGATTGGTTGTAAAACATGAGGGGAAATTAAGCTAAGCAGAAGACAATCATGATAGCACAATCACCATAACAAGCAGCCACATCATAGAGAATGATGTTGAACTTAATTTTTTTATTCGAAACACATAACACAGTGAAAAATAGTAGAATACTCTCCACTCTGAGAAAATAATTCAGACAGTACTGTGCATTTGGGAGGGTATCCATTTGTTTATTAGATTTGATGATGCTTTTCCAAATGCATAGGAAAAATAGGGTTTGAGCTTGATTCAAAAAAAATAGTGAACAAATAAAGAAAAGGTACTAGGATTGCCTGCAAAATGCACTGAGATTCATATATCTATGTATAAAAAGAAGGAATGGGAGAGATGAGAAAACTAACCTTGAGCTTGAATACTCAAAGAGCTTTCCTGCTGCTGAGAAGACAATAAGCTCTATCTCGGCATCACACAGTGTCGAGAGCTCCAGTGCTTTCTTAAAAAGCCCTCTTCTCCTCTTTGAGAAGGTCACTTGCCTTGCTGCTGTGTTGTCAATCTTCTTGATCTGAATCTTCTGCCTCGGCATTGGAAAATTTTCAACCACACCCTTCACGGAAAAAATCAACACAACTCCGTATCAGACCAAAGAACCATTTTACTCCTTATATGTAGAGAGAGAGAGAGAGAGAGAGCAAATAAGGAAAAAAAATCAGACCCTTCACAGATCAAACTGGTACTTCAAAGAGACTTCAATAGAGGGAGAGAGAAAGAAATGGGGGTTTGGAAAGAGAGAAAAAAAAATGTGGGTGTGAGATAAGAGAAAAAATAAACAAACGACCATACATGAAAAGAGAGAAGCACATTTCCAAATTAAGCAAAGAATCTAAAACCGACCCTAAAGAGAGAAAAAGAAAGCCAAAGATATGACATGGATGAGAAACCAAGGTTGAAGGAGCCAGGCGGTAGCTGAAGGAAAATGAAAAATCCTAGCAATATTCCAAAGACATTGGGCTGATCAGCACTGCAATTTTCACAGATGGAGCTAGCATAGTGGATTGGCTATCTAGATTTGCATTCCATTTTTACCTTTCTACGTTGCTTCCAGTTCTGTGGACAGGTCACAAACCCCACGCTCCCAGCCACCAATTGTTTGGAAGAGAGAAAAAGAAAGATAGAGAAAGAGCAGTGACCACTGTTGGAGAAGAGAAAATTCCTTTTTATGGCCAAACGCAGGGTCTCTCCTCCTTTTACTTTCTCTCATATGTATGGTCCTTGTTGTGAAGTAATATTTGACAACAGCATTAAATCTAGTATTTGCCCTTATATGCCCATACCCTTTTCTTTCCTTTTTTAAATCATACAGAAATTATCCACCAACATAAAGTAGTTTTAAGCATCCAACCCTTTTGTTATTACCTAAATCTCAACTTTTTATAACTTTATAGCATTAGTACAATAAAATATTAAATTCTATATATAATAATTTGGAGGTACTATATAATAAAATTTTATTGTACTTTATTTTTTTAAAATTCAACATCTTTTTTTCTCAATGCTTTATTTCCTAAAAAATTGTATGTTAATCAAATTTGTAAAATATTGTACTTTATTTTTTCAAAAATTCAACATCTTTTTTTCTCAATGCTTTATTTCCTAAAAAATTGTATATTAATCAAATTTGATTAAGCAAATTATTGAGTGGATTAAGAGGGTTACTGAAAATAATTTGGTTTTAGACTTTAAGTTGTTTATTTTTCTACTTTTTCATAATTTATTATAAATTTTTTATTAAATAAAAAAATAAAAATATTTTACTTTTTTATTTAAATAAAAAATAATATATTGTGTTTTTTTTTTACTTTTTAATATTTAATAAAAATAAAATATTATAAAAACAAACAAACTAATACTTAATGTTATTAAATACTATTTAGTTTTAAATTCTATTTATAACTAAGTAAAAAAAAAAAAACAAACAAATGCCACCTAAGAGTTGTAAATTTCTTATTTTTTCAAGAATCTTCTTTTAATTGTCATTTTTTTTATCATTATGGTCATATAGTATGAAATTTATGTGATATATGCTAAAATGGTAACAATAGGTAGATTTTGAAGGATAATTAAATAGTGTTAATGACGTTTTTATGCTAATTTTTATATGAAAAGTACATCATTATTTTTACCATAAAAATATTTTGATACATGGTATGCAATTTTCTCTTTTTTGGATTCAAATTGAAAAAAAAAATATTAAGTCCATTAAAATAATAATATTAAAGGATATAACTAAAACTTTATATTTTCATAATATTATATATAGTAGCTTGTCAATTTTCGAAGTTATATTAATTTAAACGATAATCTTATGATACTAATTTGATATTATACTAAATTTTAATATAAAAAATCATTAAATAGGAACTTAATATTATAAAATATAAATTTCAAACAGTTATTTAAAAATAATTAATATTTCATGCATTTTTTTTTTATCAAATATAGTACCTTTGACCATTTAACTACTATATTTTAATAATATAAGTACTACTTTTGATTATTTTAGATACTCTTTTTAACATGTGAGTGCATAAAATTTAAATTATTTTCATAGGATTATTATTTTATAATTATTTTTATGTAAGAGCGTGAAAATATTTTTTTTTCTAATTTATTAAATAAAAGTAAAAAAATAATAATATTTAAAAATGAGAGCTAAATGTTAAAAAAAGAAAAAAGAAAAAAAAGGAAGAGGCTATACCAAATAATAGAAAATAAAACTTTTTTTAAGGAAACTTTAGGGCTGAGGTGGCATACAAAATGCTTCAAACACTATGTTAGTTTATTCGATTCTAACACCATTTTTAATTTAACGTCCAAAATGACAATTCCTTTTTTCTATTAGTTTTTCCTACTACGAAAACAATAAGAAAACAAATTATAACTTTAAGAAATGAAGAATGACATTAATTAGCAATAAAACACTAAAAAAAGTGTTCAAAAAAGAATTTTAACAATAACCTCATAATGATATAACTAAAACTTTATATTTTCATAATATTATATATAGTAGCTTGTCAATCTTCGAAGTTATATTAATTTAAACAATAATCTTATGATACTAATTTGATATTATACTAAATTTTAATATAAAAAAAATCATTAAATAGGAACTTAAGATTAAAAAATATAAATTTCAAATAGTTATTTAAAAATAATTAATATTTCATATATTTTTTATCAAATGTAATATATTTGACCATTTAACTACTATATTTTAATAATATAAATACTACTTTTGATCATTTTAAATACTATTTTTAACATGTGAGCGCATAAAATTTAAATTGTTTTCATAGGATTATTATTTTATAATTATTTTTATGTAAGAGCATGAAAATATATATTTTTCTAATTTATTAAATAAAAGTAAAAAATAATAATATTTAAAAATGAGAGCTAAATGTTAAAAAAAAAAAAAGATTATACCAAATAATAGAAAATAAAAGTTTTTTTAAGGAAACTTTAGGGCTGGTGTGGCATACAAAATGCTTCAAATACTATCTTAGTATATCCTATTCTAACACCATTTTTAACTTAACGTCCGAATCCCACATTTGGTAACCTAGGACAGGTGGTGGGACCCACGTTCAAACCCAAGTTACAAAGATGAGTAGTTAAAAGTTAATAAAATATTGTGTTTATGTGATGTTTATTTTATGCTAAAAAATATCGTCATCCCACATTTAGGAACCTAGTACAAGGGGTGGGACCCATGTCCAAACCCAGGTTGAATGATTACTTCGTAGTTAAGTTAAAAATTTTAAAATTTTCATTTTTTTGGTCTTTTTTTATTATGGAAGTGTGCTTTTCCTTCAATTAACCGTGCCACGTTACAGCAGTGAAACATCAATGGCAGCGTTGTACCCTCGTACTTGTGATGTCCCCCACTCGTTTAATTTCTCGTGATGCGAAAAATTGGGGGAAGAAGTGGCCTGTGGGCAGAAAATATCTGGTGTGTTTAGGGTTTTGGAGCGGCGGTCTTCTGATCAATCCCATCATGCATTCGTCATTCAGTCGTTGTGGGATTAGCAAAATCAGAGTCATCATCCCTTCTCGCTCTTCCTCTAATCAGGTAGGTATGATATGATCTATCATTCAATGCCTCTATGGACATGGAGGAAAGTTTATTTTTCAATGATTATAAATATCAACTTGATTTTAGAATTTTAAACACCAACTTTATTGGTTCGGTTTCTTATTGTAAATAAATCTCCATCCATATTCTAATATCTAATATTTAATAAACTTTTTTAATGACTTTATTAAGATAATTTATTATTCCAATCAATTTAAAATATATTTATAATATTTTTTATTTAAAAATTTAAATATATTTTGAATTAGGACAAACAGGTAGTATCAATTTTGTTCCAAATATTCATATTCCATCCAACCGATAACAAAAATCTTCCTTTTATTATGATATGTGTCATTTTCAAATCAATATTATTTATATAAAAAAAAATTAAATATTTTTTAAGCCTAAAATTGAATGGAGCAAATTCGATTATTTTTTCTTATGTTCCTTCCATCCTTGAAGCCGACCGTTTATAAAAAAAACTTAATTTGATTATTTATTTATTTTTGGAAAGTCCAAGCATATGTGTGGATCTCCCATTTCTACTCATCCGCTTCCACTCGACCGCGAACTCGTTTTTTATTTAAAAATGACTTAGAGTCATCATTTATTTTTGTTTTATTTTTAAAAGATAAACAAAATAAGAAAGAAAATCCTAAATTTGACTATTTATTTGGAAAAGACAGTTTGTGAGAAACCAAATACAGGTTCGATGTCAAGTTACTTATTAGGAAGGTATGGTAAAGACCATAGCACCCCTCTAAATCCCTAAAAACGAGTTTCTACTAAATAAGGTCAGGTAGATGTGGCAATTGATGAGGAAGTCAATGGATACCGGTGAAATAATCAAATAATAAAGTGAATAATGTATCGAGATAAACGAAGTAGGAATGAGATCGTACCTTAACAACAATTAATAGGGCGCTATCATGGAAACAAGGTTAGCTCAAGTATAAAATTATCACATGCATATCAAATAGTAAGACAAATATCGAGCAATAGTCATTAAGCATAACAATTGGCAATTAAAAGAGAAAACTCATATGTAGGGCCCTCACCAAAGCCCAAGTCATTTTGCACGAATTAGTTTCACAAATTTCATTATTTTAGAATTATGAAAAATTCATTCTTACTTATTTAAAAATCAAGAGAAACGGAAAAAATTATTTTAAAAATCAAAGAAAAATTTATGAAGGTAGCGCCTGAAAGAAAAAGGCAACAAGTTTATTAAAAACGAGATTTTTTTTATGACCTTGAACCCTAAGGAAAAATGAAGGGTGGTAGAATTAAAGAAATATTTGAAAATTGGAGAGAAATTAGAATTGCTTGAAAAACTAAAATTTGAAAATTGGAGTTTCGAAAATTACCTTTAAGAATTGGAATTTTGGAAATTAAATTTGAAAGAAATTGAAATCTTGAAGATTATTTGAGAATTGGAGTTTTGAAAATTAAGTTTAAGAATTAGAATTTCGGAAATTAAATTTGAAAGAAACTGGAATTTTAAAAATGATTTGAGAATTAGAGTTTTGAAAATTAAATTATGAATCGAAGTTTTGGATATCATTTGAAGATGGAATTTTAAAAACAAAAATAAATAAAATAATAACAACAACAATAATAATAAACTAATGTGAAAATTGGAATTTCAGAACTTAGAAATTGAATTCGGAAATTGGAATTTTGAAGAATTATTTAAAAATGGAATTTTAAAAATAATTAAATTAATAATAATAATAACAATAATAATAATAATTAATTAAATAAATGTGAAAATTGGAATTTCAGAAACCGGGAATCAAATTTGGAAATCGGAATCTTGAAGATTATTTAAAGATGGAATTTTAGAAATAAATAAATGAATAAAATAATAATAACGAAAATAAATAATGATTAAATAAATAAATGTGAAAATTGGAATTTTGGAAATTGGAAATTAAATTAGGAAATTGGAATTTTGAAGAATTATTTAAAGATATTTTTTTAAAAAATAAAAAAAATAAATAAATAGATTAATAATAATGATAATAATAATAAATAAATAAATATATGTGAAAATTGGAATTTTGGAAACTGGGAATCAAATTTGGAAAATGGGATTTTGAAGAATTATTTAAAGAGGGAATTTTAAAAATAAATAAATAAATAAATAAGTAGATTAATAATAATAACAAAAATAATAATGATTAAATAAATAAATGTGAAAATGGGAATTTTGGAAACTGGGAATCAAATTTGGAAATTTGAATTTTGAAGAATTATTTAAAGATGGAATTTTAGAAATAAATAAATAAAATAATAAAATAATAATTATAACAAAAATAATAATGATTAAATAAATAAATGTGAAAATGAGAATTTTGGAAATTGGGAATAAAATTTGGAAATCGGAATTTTAGAAAAATAAATAAATTAATGATTAAATAAATAAATGTGAAAATTGAGATTTTGGAAATTGGAAATTAAGTTAGGAAATTGGAATTTTGAAGAATTATTTAAAGATGGAATTTTTAAAAATAAATAAATAAATAAAATAATAATAACGAAAATAATAATGATTAAATAAATAAATGTGAAAATTGGAATTTTGGAAAATTATTGGAAAATGGAAATTTTTAAAAAATTGAATTTGGAAATTGGAATTTTGGACGATTATTTGAGAACGGTATTTTGGAAAATTAAATTAAAAAATGAAATCTTGAAAAATTATTCTGAGAATGGAATTTTTTTTTTTTTTAAAAAATAAAATAATAATAATAATAGTAATAAAAAAATAAAAATAAAAATAAAAATCTTGGAAAATTGGGATTTTGAGAAATTATTATGATGTTTTTAAAAAAGTGCATTTGAGAATAGAATTTCAGAAGATTAAATTTCGAAAATTGGAATCTTGGAAAATCACTTTGAGAATGACATCTCAAAAAACTAAATTTCGGAAATTGAAATGTCAGAAAATTATTTTAATATCAAAATATGAAGAAATAGTAAAAAAAAAAAAGGTTTGTGGTGATCCTCATTTGCAAGACTTCTCCACGTGTTCAAAGTGGCAACCAATCTATTCCCTATGCTGCCAGCATACCAAAGAATGCCACAAGACTACTTCCCATATTACAATAATGCCATTCAAACCCACTTTCCATGCAAGTCTCTTAACATACCCACCATGCACTTCCCGAGAGCACCACAAACCCATTTTTTTTATATGAAAAACAAACACCACAATGCTGCCACCTTCTTACCTATCCGCCATTCTCACTACCATGTGCATGGAGTTTCCATTGGTGGAATGGGGGTATATGGTAGTGAGAGAAACGAGTTCGGGTGGATGAGGTGATGAAATGAAGCCATGCACGTAGAGATTAACATTGGGTGGAGTCATGGGTAGTGAGAGAAATGGGTTTAAGGGTGTGGTGGGTGTGAAGTTATAGGTTTGATGGAGGATAGGAGGTTAGTGAAAAAGGGTTCAGTAGATATGAAAGATGGGTTAGAGAGCATTAAAGTGGTGATGTGCATGGAAGTTTAGGGAAGATGAGATGGTGAGCTTGGGTGTGAGGGGTGGTGAGCATGAAGGATGGAAAATCGGTGGATATGAATGGGAAGGGGTGGTGAGATAAATGGATTTATAGGAAATAAGGGAAGTGAACTTGTAGATGATGAATGGTAAGGGTGGCGGGTTGAGTAAGTGTGAAAGAAGTTGTACGTGGGAGCGTAGTACCGGGTTGGATGGGTGGGTTTTGAAATATATGAGGAATGAAAAGGTGGAAATGACCATGCGCATAAAGCTCCATGCACGTGGGAAGATAAAGAACAAGGTGGGTGAGGAAGGAAGGGTGGAACGGGTAATGGTAGTGATTTGTTCCCAATTGGTGTCTCAGCTGGTTCATGTCCAGTTGGTGCTCTTTGATTGAGGGAGTAATCAACAAAATTTATAACCTACATCACCATGCATTAGGATAGCTTTAGCTAATATAGCATAGTGGCTCTAGGATCGTTCTCTGGGAAGGGTTTTCAACTCACAACTGATACCAATTCAAAGTTAAATTGGTGCTTTTTCATTTCAAGGTTAGCTTAAGAAATAAAACACAAACTTTGGTTAAACGAGGTTTTGTTTCAAGCTAACTAAAAAGAAAGTAATGGAAATTACTTATGAAGAAAAACATTCCTTGGAGGTTTGGGTTCATAGGGGAGGTTCCTTATGTAAAAACAGAGCTCCGGTCATTTGGTTCATTTCCTCGCATTAGAGAATTAACATATAGTCAATTCTCTAACCGGTGTTGTACAGATGTATCCTTTAAATGGATTTCAGCTCTAATTCCCTCTCACTGATGCAACTTGCAATGGCTCGTGCCTCTCACCTAGCATTTGCCATTCAAGGTGATCTTTAACTTTGGACTTCCCTTCTCAAGCTTGCAAGAGATAACTAATGGATGTCTCCTTGGAGTCCAAAAGCTTACCAAGTGTTGGCAATTCTAGAAAATCCTACCTTCAAGTCACTTCCCAAAAGCTCGCAAGAGGTAAACAGTGTATCTTCATGGACGGAGATCACTCATCTTACCAGGTGTTGGCTCAAGTGAATTGAAGGTGTTTTAAGTTAACTAAAAATATAGAAATCATTAAAGGATCACACTTTCTCTTCATTAATGGCTGAAACCACAAAGCTATAAATTCTTGCACTTGGAACCTTTCCCGACAACCTTAGCTCTAAGGAACTAAAAGTCTAGCCACTCATTCTCTGAGGAAACTTCCTCAGAGCTTGTTTGGCTAGTAAGAAAAATTAGAAGAAAACAAAAATATATAGGAAAAACAGAGCAAGTGCTCTGTAAAATATATTTCTTGCAAAATTGTACAAAGGATGCGTCTGAGAACAAGCTCCCGACTCTCCTTTCTTAAAGAAAATTACAAACTATATATAAGAGGTTATTCACCCTTTGTTCTTACTTAAAGACTAAGGAATCATATGATAGGTGGGTTACAAGGAGAGTTTGGGGATTTAGACATCAAATATCTGAAGCAAAATATCTCAAAAAGTCGGTCGAAAATATCAGGAAGCTTCAGGAGAAATTCTGTTGCACTATGCAAAATGGAGACTTGGTCGTCAGTATTATCAGAGTTTGCTTTTTGATTGTGGGCGGAAATGGATTCGGCGAATCGCGAGTGTCTGACGAGCCAAGCTGTATTGGGAATTTGAATTGTTGGCTGCGGATGCTCTCCGGGTAAGCGCTATCAGAGGATCCGGACATGTCTAACCGGACAGAATTCCGGATATGAGATATCCAAAGAAGGTGAAATGTCGGCTGGACAGAATTCCGGATGTGAGATATCCGGAGAAGGTGGAATGTTGGCCGGACAGAATTCTTCCCCGGGTGAAATGAGCTATGCCGCGTGTCACAAGGGGGACCGTCTGCGTGTGCAAGGTGTAGGGACCCCTCCCCCTGATGACACGGAGCGTGCATCGCTATCCGGAGTAACTCCATCCGGATTCCCCAAGAGGACACGTGGCGCGCTCCCCTATCCGGACTCCCTCAGGGAGAAGCACACGGCACTCGTGAACATCACACCCCAGACGATAGCATATCCTATCCGGATATGTTGTCCGGATCATTGACTAAAGTGAGCAAGCCTTGCTACGTCATTCTGACAGCCTGCCACAACCCACGTTCCGCCGCCCTCCGATGGTGTGTTCGGACGCCCTGTCCGGACATCTTTTGTAGGGAAGACCAAACCAGAACTCAATCTGGGTTGAAAGCGTGCGTCCACTTGGCAGCTATGTGGATCATTGGGACACAAGGCATCAACACAAGGGAGAGAGAGCCACGTGGCATTGTTTAGGGAGGATCCCACACTCCTTGCATTCCGGATTTGCTTATGGAAAAGGACTTCAAAGCTTCGGTTCTTCATGTTTCTGAGCTTTCCATTGCTTTGCCATGGATTTCAAAGAACTCTCCTCAATCTCGGATTGCTTTGGTGATAAAAAACTATCAAAACACCAAAACTTAACACAATTTTATTAGAATTGATTGCAAGGGTCCTTAATATGTTAATTGGGTTAAAAGGTGATAACTACTACTCAAAAGTGTTTAAAAGAGTTAATTACAAGCTATGAAATAACACTTTTTGAGTAGTAATCAGGTAGGTAATGGGTCTTGTAGTGAAATGAATGAAAAAAATGATGAGGGAAATGGGTTAGGGGGCGGAATGATTAGACGGGTATAGAGAGACGATGGTGAAATGGGATGAATTTATATGCATGTGGTGGGTACGGGGAGTGTGAAGAAGGGGTAGTGAGATAGATGAGTTTTTAGGTTCATGGGGAATGGGTTAGTGAGAGAAGTGGGTTAGTGGGCATTTGAAGAATAGTGACATGGGTATGGTTATGGGTATGGCGGGTGAAGGACGACCATGGGTAGAAGATGACCTCTTAGGAGCCAAAGATGCATTAAATTCCGAAAACTTTCCTTCAGAAGACTAACCAAGAGGTGTATCTGAACCATTCAGAAAAACCTTGTTGTTGTAGACATCTTCACCACCCTGAGCACTTGGGACTATCGGTGCATGTGTGGAACTACCGGAAGAGTAGTCACTCAGACCCAGAATTCTCAACTGTTATGAAAAGTGACCCTCATGAAGTTTTCCCAGAATCACCCCCAAACAAGATGGCTAACCCAAATGAGATCCTCACACCCCGGACAGAAACAGGAGAATGAACATGGAAGAATAAAAATGTAAAAACAGAGTATGTACCCAGCCTTATGTCATGGACTATCAAAGAGCTAGGAGTCGGTGGAATCCAGAGAAAATAAGAGCATGGTTTTGATACATCAAGTCATAAAAAAAAAAAAAAAAAAAAAACAGAGTATCAAGAGGAGCAAAAAACAACCAAAATAAATCTAAAAACAGAACAAGCATACCCGAAATCTCACAAAACAAACGAGTGGCCTATGACATCCACACCAATCAATAAATGAACTAAAAAAAATAGCAAGAACCAGAATAAAACGGTATGAAATGAGAAAATACCAGAGAATGATGAAATCATACCTGGACCCTACTGACGAGCTCTTCTCCTGCTTCTCCTTACATTTTTCTTTCCTCCCTGTTTCTCTTCTCATTCCTTCCAGATCTCACCCAAAAGAACCCTCTCTTGTCAGCTTCCACCCGTTCCACTGTTCTTGGCTCCTCAGTTCCTACCGGTTCCCCTGCCTGCTCAGATCATCATTCTTCCTCCTGAAACTCCAACCACCACCATGGTGAGGTGGTCGCCTCCAAGGCTATGCATCCCATGCAGTTGAGCATGGGAGTAGTCCCTCACTTCTCCAAAAAAAAAACCAAAGTATTTCTCCTCGGGGTGGCTAGCTCAAAAGGGGTCTACAAATATGCCCCTTTTCGGTAGAGTTCACGAGAAATATGAACACTAGAGTGAAAAGAAAGTGTAAATAGTGAATGAAATGAAGTGGACTCTATCCAAGAAAAAGAAAGACCCCTAATGGCGCACAAGTAGAATACAAACTCTCTCTAACCAATAAAGGAACAAAAAGGGTTCCAAAATCCTAAGAGAAAAGTGGATCTCTCAAAGTGCCTTTGAAGCCGCACTAAGGATCTGGACTCCCTCTAAAATGTCTCCAAAAGTGATTCAAAGATCGAAGTCAAAGTTGAGTAGTAGTCAAACCACCTAGGAGCATAGAGAGGAACATATATAAAAGGAAACTACACATGCACCATACAAGAGCGAGAAGTGATGGGCACCAATGATACAATCAAAATACAAGCTATGAGCTCAAAGAGCTATATCATGCATAAGGGAGGATGATAAGCTCTGAAAAGTCATGACTTCGAACGCCTGAAATGTGGCTCTGAACGCCAAGACTGAGATGGACGATTTTGAATAGCTAAACTATGGCTATGAATGCCCCTAGGAGGAATGGCTTTGAAGGCCTATGGAAATGGTGACTCTGAATGCAAAGTGAGAAAGTGGTGGCTCTGAACATCAAACTAGAAAAAAATGGTGGCTTTGAACGCTGAACTGAAGAGAGATGGTGACTCTAAACGCCAAACTGAGAAGATACGGTGGCTTTGAATGCTGAACTAGAAACAAACAATGGCTCTGAACACCAAAATGAAACAACGGCTCTGAACGCCAAATTGAAAAAACAGCTTTGAACACTAAACGAAAATGAACAACGACTCTGAACGCAAAACAGAAAAAAAGGCTTTGGATGTCGAAATGAAAATGTGGCTCTGAACGCTGAAATGAAGATGTGGCTCTGAATGCCAAACTAAAACGAACAACGACTCTAAATGCCAAATGGAAAGATGAACAACGACTCTGAATGCCAAACCAAAGATGATATAATGACCTTGAATGCCGAACTAGAACCATGGTTTTGAACATTAAACTGCGAAGAAACAGTGGCTCTGAACGCCAAATTGAAAGTAATAGCTATGAATGCTAAGCAGAAACAACAGTTTTGAACGCCAAACTGAAAAAACGGTTTTGAACGCCAAATGAAAAGATGAACAATGACTCTGAACGTCAAACCAAAGATGATATAATGACCCTGAATGCAGAACTAGAACCATAGCTCTGAACGCTAAATTGCGAAGAAACGGTGGCTTTGAACTCCAAATTGAAAGTAATAGCTATGAATGCCAAGCGGAAATAACTGCTTTGAACGCCAAACTAAACTGATAACTATGAATGTCAAACTGAGAAAGACGACTCTGAGTGTCATAACCAAGAAGATATGATGGCTCTGAACACCAGGCTGAAAATGGACGACTTTGAACGTCGTAATTGAGAATGAAAGGTGGCTCTGAACGCCAAACTGCAAGAAAATGATGAGGGGGGAAATATGCCCCAGTGTAGCGTGCCGCCACAACTCTCAATCCACTGGAAGAGTCTGAAAGAGACTCCATGAGTCTCGAAAGATGCTCTGCTAGTGAGTCAGAATGATCAAATCGACTATGAACATAGTCTCACAACCTATTTGACTAAATCACGAGATATGATGAAGTGTCACAATAAATAGAACTCCTCTAACTTGAAATGCTCTACTAAAGGAATCCATCGTCATCTCAAACGAATAATCCACTAGGGAGTCTCAAGAGAATAGTTTACTAAGGTAACCACTACGATCTCAATGCAACTATCTACTGAAAAATCATGGATAGCGAGGCCATCAAAACCCAAATGTCGTGCTCTACTGAAGGCTCATCTCAACGAAAATCACACGAATAGTAGCCAATAAAGCAAATAATATATCTCTCGGCCGAGCGATGAAGACTGCAACAGATCTATGAGAAAACCATCATCTCTATAGTTGAAAGAAGGAAATATGCCCCAGTATGGCATCAGATGTATCTGGTCTGTCCTGATGACTCGTGAATAACTCAATGGGGATGCGCAAGATATCTGACATGTACTCCACTGAAATGGTGATGTGGGAATCCATGCGCCTGAGATTACTTCGTCCAAGAATCACAACAATATCAGAAAGTATGAGCCTGACTGAATGACTCAAGAAAGGCTCCCTCAGAGTGTCAGGACAAAATGAAATCGAATCATCAACCTGACGCGTATCTCATAACTAGGGATGATCATGCGAATCAGTGGGGATCTACAAATCTCAACCGAAAGGGGAACATGCCCCAATATGACATCAAATGTGTGACAGGTCAGAAAATCAGATGACATCAAATCATCCATCATCAAATGCATGGTCCTAGTCATCCACGTCCATAGCAGAATCAAACCCACAGATCCAAGAGGTATCTCTTGGATGGAGAAGCATGATGACATCTAAGTGCTGAGAAGTGCGAGCCTAACTGGATGGCTCCCGAGAGGCTCCACTAAGAAATCCTCGTAAAAATAACGAACACGTCATCGCCTCGGTGTGCATCCCGTAAGTGGGGGTGATCATACAACTCCATGAAGATCTATAAACCTCACCCAAAATGGAAATATGCCCCAGTATGGCATCAGATGTACGATAGGTCGGAAATCGGGTGACATGAAATCATCGATTATCAAATGTGCAATCTCCGTAATCCGAATCAAACCCAAACATTTATGAAACGTCTCCCAAAATAATAAGCATGACGGTAACCAAATGCTGAAAAATGTGGATCTGGCTGGATGGCTCCAAAAAGGCTCCACTGATAAGGTAACAAACACGTCATCATCTCGGTGCATATCCTGTAAGTGGGGATAAGCATGCAACTCTATGGAGATCTATAAATCTCAATCGAAACGAAAATATGCCCCAGTAGGGCATCGAATATATGGTAGGTCGGAAACCGAGTGACATGAAATCATCCATCGTCAAATGTGTGATCTTCATAATCCAAATTGAACCTAAACGTCAAGGAAACGTCTCTCGGAATAAGAAGCATGATGACATACAAATGCTGAAAAATACGAGCCTGACTGGATGGCTCAAAAGAGGCTCAATTGAGGGATCATGATAAAATAACGAACACGTCATCGTCTCAGTGTGCATCCCGTAAGTGGGAGTTAACATGCAACTCCGTGAAGATCTATAAATCTCAGCCAAAGAGGAAATATGCCCTAGTATGGCATCAAATGTGTGATAGATCATAAAATCAGATAACATCAAATCATCCATCATCAAATGTTCAATCCCAGTAATCCAAATCCACGGCTCAAACGGATCAAAACATCAAAGAAGCGTCCCCTAGAAGAAGAGGCATGATGACATCCAAATATCGACCAAATCTCAAACACCTGTCCAAGTGAGGGCTGTCAAAGACGACATCTGATCCCATAGCCTCAGGGTAGTCTTAAGACACGGGACGTAACGTAGGCTAGGGTGATAGGGTGACATAAATGAAGGGAAACTAGGCTCAAATACCCAATGATAAAAAACCCATGCCCTTGTGTGTGAAATGCAACATGTACAAAAAATCTCGTGTGCCATGGACCCGAGGATGCCCAATGTGAAGATAATAATAATGAGGCAATGAAGCAAATCAAATTGATAATGAGATGTGTAATGGTTATGTAAAGGGAGTATCAAACCTGAAACGGGTCACTGTAAGGTACGAACAAGGGGTGAAACGAAGATGATGAATCAAAAGCAAAAATGAGAATGATGGTGAAGCAAAGAGTACAAAGAGGAGTGATGATCCGCTCAAATCCAACATGAAGGGAAGTCACATCTGCAATGAATGTAATGATGGAAGAGACAATGACCGAGAGTTCCTAAGAGAAGGTCGATCATCTCACTCTCAAAATACACGACCAAGTGAATAGAAAAAATGAAGGGCCTCGAAAAGCTCACATACGAACTCTTAACAACAAACATACTCGATAAAGTGACCCTCGGATATCAACATACACGCCCAACAATGGAGAATACTATGCACATACACACATGTGCTTATTTTTCTTTTCTTTTCATTCATTTTCATTTTTTTATTCATTCATTTATTTTTTATTTATTTATTTTTTACATATATACAAAGGCACACACCTTGAACATAAACAAATGAGCCCCAAATATGATATCAACAATGGATAAACACACTCTCAAAACTCTCTCTAATGAGATGACCTTCTCTAACTAAGGATTTCTGAACTAGTGTCCGTATGATAGATAGCAGGAATGATGTGACTATCCTCCATGTAATGAACTGAGGAGGATCACCACTCAGGGTGAAGAGAATATGAAGCAAAACAAGCAATAAATAGAATAAAGAAGAAGAGATGAAGAACACAACCAATGAGATACGATGGAATGCAGTGGAGAAATGGTAGAAAAAATAATGAGAGAAAGATGCACCTGTAAGTCCAAGACTCATGAGACTCCCAAACAATGCATGCATACACTAAAGGGCCCCTATCCCGGTGTAAAATGTGAGCAAGGCAATAAGATAGAAAGACTATAATGCACACGCGAGGCTCAATGGGCTAGCAATGGTCTATATATCAAAAGGGAATAACAAGGTATATGGCTAACCGAAATGATGGCCACCCACCCTACGACCATGGTCTCAAACATAGTACCTCTTTCGCTGATCCATGTTGGTCGACTCCAAGAATCGGTTTCCATCTAGATCCATCAACCATTCAGCGCCTTCTGGGGTCAGCTCCCTAATGAAGTAAGGTTCGCTCCAATTGGGTCTAAACTTGCCTCTGGGATCTCTGATCAATCCCCTGATGACCTTCGAAACCAAGTCACCTCTCTATAGCGGTCTACGCTTGACCCACTTCTTAAAAGCAAGGGCCATCTTTCTCTGGTAGGCACAAACATGGTCTGCTGCCCTCAACCTCCTCTCATATAGGAGATTGAGCTGGTCTAATCGAGCCTGAGCCCAATCTGCCTATGGAATCTACTGCTACAATGTTACTCTCAATGAACCCATCTCTATCTCAACTGGTAGCACTACCTCCATACCATACACCAAGGAATAGGGTGTGACTCCTATAGAGGTGCGAAAAGAAGTCTAATAAGCCCACAATGCGAAAAGGAGCTTCTCTGACCAATCTCGAGAAGTCTCAACCATTTTCCGCAAGATCCTCTTAATATTCTTATTTGCGGCCTCTACTGCCCCGTTCGTCAGTGGCCTATACGCAACCGAACTATGGTGTTGGATGCCATATCTTTGCACTAAGGTGTCTACCTTTGCTCTGAAATGTACACCTCTATCTAAAATCAACTCATAAGGGACTCCATAACGACAAATAATGTGTGATATGATGAAACTAGCAACTCCAGCTGATGTCAATCTCGCATATGAAGCGACCTCTACCCACTTGGTGAAATAATCGATGGCAACCAAGATGAACTCATGACCATTGGAAGATTTCGGTGAAATCTTCCCAATGATGTCAATACCCCACACTGAAAATGGCCATGGTGAAGTCAACGCATGTAACTTCGAGGATGGCACATGAATGAGGTCTCAGTGTATTTGACACTCTGGACATCTTTGAACAAATTGGCAACAATCTGTTTCCATGGTCAACCAGAAATAGTCAGTCCTCATGATCTTACAGGCCAACATATGCCTTCCCATATGCAGTCCACAGACTCCCGCATGAACCTCTTTCATCACTCGATCAGCAGAGACATGGTCTAAGCACAATAGCAACATCCCATCGATTGATCGTCTGTACAATATCTCTCCACATATCACAAATCGAGTGGCCAATTGCCTCAATGCTCTCTTATCCTTGGCCGTGGTGACCTCAGGATATGTGCCGAGTCTCAAAATGTAATATATGTCATGGTACCAGGGCAAGCCATCACCTAACTTTGCATCATCAATCAAACAATAGTAAGCAGGAACAAATCTCGACTCGATCAACAAATGGCGAACAACGGTATCTATAGGAATATCAATCATGGAAGCCAGAGTAGCTAAGGCATCGACAAACTGGTTCTACGCTCTAGGTAGATATGTGTATCTCAAATCATCAAATCTCCCAACCAGTAGCTCTAAGTATGCATGGTAAGGTCTAAGCTTCACATCTCTAGTCTTCTACTCACCCTGAATCTGTCTCAATACCAGATTGGAGTCACCAAACACCTCCATTTGTTTGATCCTGAGCTCAAGAGTTGTCTCTAATCCCAAGATACAAGCCTCATACTCAACAATGTTGTTCGTGGCAGGATGTCGATCCGAGAATGCCAAACGAACAGATCTAGGAATGTGATCACCATGAGGGGATATCAACAAGACGCCTATCCCGTATCCAAAATGGTTGGCTGCACCATCGAAGTACATGCGCCAACCTGACATACTAGTCATGGCAGCAACATCCTAATCTGGGAAATCATCATCAATAGCTCTACCATCAGAAACTATTAATGAGGTTAGGTGATCTGCAACAATGCTCCATCTGATGGACTTCTGAGTGACATAATGGATGTCAAACTCAGTTATAAGTACCAACCATCTCATGAGACGATCGACTAAAGAGGGTCTGTCAAAAAAATATCTCAGAGGATCTAGATGGGATATCAAGTGCACTGAATACTCAGTCATGTAATGTCTCAGTCGGCGAGTGGTCCAAACCAATGCCAAACAGTAGCGCTCAATCATGACATATCTTATCTTATAATCCAACATCCTCTTACTCAGATAATAAATGGCTCTCTCTTTGCCCGAATCATCGAGTTGAGCCAACTTGCATCCCAATGCTACGTTTGAAACTGACAGGTATAGGAGTAAATGATGGCTTGGTGTAGGAGGCACCAAGACTGGAGGCAACAACAAGTACTCTCTAATCTTTTCAAATGCGTGCTGACACTGATCATCCCAAATAGTAGGTTGACTTTTCCTCAAGAGTCGGAAAATGGGCTTACAGATGTCTGTCAATCTAGCGATGAATCTGCTAATGTACTGAAGTCTACCCAAGAAGCCTCTGACCTCTCTCTCTATCCTAGGTGCAGGCATGTCAAGGATGGCTCTGATTTTATCTGGATATACCTTTATGCCTCTCTCATTGACCATGTATCCCAGGAGCTTCCCAGAAATCACTCCGAAAGTGCACTTCTAGGGATTCAATTTCAATATGAACTGCCTGATTCTCTCAAAGAATCTTCCCAAAGCTGCTAGATGGTCTACTCTGTCTCAGGATTTCACTATCATGTCGTCTACATAAACCTCGACATCCTAATGCATCATGTCATGAAAGAAAGTGGTCGTTGCTTTCTAATATGTGGCTCCTGCATTCTTCAACCTTAATGGCATGACTCGGTAGCAGTAAGTACCCCACTCAGTAATGAAGGTGATTCATCCCCAATTGGTGATCTACTTGATTCAGTCCTCAAACGGGAGTTATCAACAAAATTTATAAACCTAATTCACCATACACTAGGGTAGCATAACTAGCATAGTATAGTGGTTCTAGGATTGTCCACAGGATGGATTTTCATATCACACGTGATATTAGTTAAAGTACTGAAATTGTGCTTTTTCTTTTATGAGTTACCTTTAAAAGAAAACATAATATTGGTTGAAAATGTTTGGTTTTAAGTTAACAAAAAATAGTAACTGAGATTAATTACAAAGAAAAGGTTTCTTGGAGTTTTAGGTCACTAGGCTCAGGTTCCTTAGACAAAAGGGAAAGATTCCGGATCTTTTCCTCGCGTTGGGGATAATAACATAAAGAATGGTTATCTCCCGAACCGGTGTGTATTTAGCAACCAAGATTTGATCCCACTAGTCCATGAAAAATTGTAGTTGCTTCCCATTAATGGTTTCAAACACTAAAGACCTCTCATTATGAATCATCTTTCTATGGCTCATAAGAGATAACTAATACACATCCATGGATTCCATGGAGCCTGAAAAGCTTACCTAGTATTGGCCATTCAAGGTGATCCTAACCTTGGATTACCCTTCAAAGGCTCATAAGAGATAACTAATGGATCTCCAGGGAGTCCGAAAAGCTTACCAAGTATTGGCCATTCTAGGTAATCCTACCTTTAAACCACCTCCTAGAGGCTTGTAAGAGATAACTAATGGATCTCCAGGGAGTCCGAAAAGCTTACCAAGTATTGGCCCAGGTGATTTTAAGGGATTTTAAGTTAAACCTTAAAAAATAAAAATCATTAACGGGTAATGACTTTCCTCATTTAAATCAAGAAAAACTCCCACTTTTGTATCCGGATCCCTTACGTAGCTTTTTTCAGTCCAAGAAATGAAAAACCTAGTCACTCATCCTCTGAGAAAATATCCTTAGAGGTTGTTTGGCTAGAAAGAAAATAAAAACAAAATGAGTAGGTAAGGCAAAATAACGCTCTGTGTATTTCTTACTAAAAGAATTTACAAGTGTTCTCTGGAATTTCTTCCGAGATATTACAAAAGAGATATTTTAAGACATTTATAGAGAGATATTTTTAACTCCTCATTTAGCTATCCTAAATATCTAAAAATATCTTTAGTTGATTACAAGGAGAAAATAGGTAATTACACAAAATATCTCAAGATAAAAATCTAACAGAGTCGGTGCAAAAATATCTGAAAATTACATAGGAGGAATTTCGCAAGCCTTGCGAAATTTCGCATAGGGTGCGAAATTCATTTTCCTCAGCTTTGGTTTCGCAAGGCTTACGAAATTTCGCACAGGGTGCGAAATTCATTTTTCACAGCCTTGCTCTTTGTCTTGCAGCTTGTACTCCTTTTGGCATTTCGCATAGCCATGCGAAATTGCTGGATGTTAGATTCCTTCTCTGATTCTCTTCCTTGCATATTTGATTGATTTGGCAAAGGCTATGAAGCTCTCCAAAACTTGGATTCTTCATGTGTTTGAGCTTCAACTTGCTTTGCCATGGACTATACAAAATTCTCCCTCATTCTTGGCTCGATTTAATGATCAAAAAGCTATCAAAAACACCAAAACTTGCCAAAAACTGATTAGAAACATTTGAAAGGGTCTTTAATGTGCCAATTGAGTTAAAAGGTAATAACTACTACTCAAAAGTGTTTAAAATAGTTTATAACAAGCTATAAAAGAACACTTTTTGAGTAGTAATTAGAAGGATGTCTTCTCCATGTTCTCTAGAGCCATCAAGATCTGACTATACCTGGAAAATCTGTCCATAAGGGACAACATTGAATGACTTGCTATATTGTCAACTAGCATGTCGATGTGTGAGAGAGGAAAATCATCCTTAGGCCTTGTTGAGATCTCGGAAATCAACACAAACTCTCACTTTGCCGTCCTTTTTGGGAACAGGGACGACATTGGCTAGCCACTTAGGATACTCGACCACAAATAAAAATCCTACACTGAGTTGCTTCTGAATCTCCTCTTTCACCTGCAAGGTCCAGCGAGGGTGCAATCGTCTCAACTTTTGCTTAATCGATTTGGCATGGGACAGAAGTGGCAAACGATGTTGGATAATAGATGGGTGAAGTTCTGGCATGTCCTCATAAGACCATACGAAAACATCCAAATACGATCTGAGCAACTGGATGAGGCTGTCTCTCTCATCTGTAGATAAATCTGACCCGATCCTCAACTCCCTAGGCTGATCTATTGTGCCGAAATCAACAACCTCTGTGTCCTCTGTAGCAGGTGAAACTCTCTAATCAATGGGGTCCGAATCAGAAGCAGACGACGAGTCATCATTTGAATCATGCTGTGCAATCTCATTGTCTATATCAAATATTTGTGATGTGGGTGAAGATGGTGCAAATAAAGTAATATCATAAGAGATAGGCGGATACTCGAAAATGCTCAAATCCATAAATAAATAGTCATGAACATCGTCAAAATGGGAGACAAATTCTAATAAAACATCAAATGAAAGAGGTGGGTCCATAAAGTTGGACGCTCCCTCAATTGGGCGAACAAGGTCATCAAATAAGTCATCAACTATTATAACATCATTTGCAAACTCCGAAGCAGAAGTAGTCTGAATCTCCTCAGCAATCTTGATGACAGACACCCCAAATAGATTAAATGGTGAAGTGAGCTCAGGCTGAACTATCTCCTCGATCTAGCTCATACTCATAGCAAGCATCTCGTCAACGTACTCATCACGTGGCACAACTCCGTCCACTATGTCTTTGATCTCGGCAAATGTCCCATGCTAGTCGATCTTATCTGAAAAATAAAGCGTCATAAGTCTCACGTGGTCTGGAGATGATGAGGCAGCCAATACAGATATGGAAGTGCCCAGAGCTCCATTACTCAACTGCAGTTGATGGACAAGACGTTGAAGCTCGGCCTCTCAAATAGTACTAAGCCCCCTAATGATCCCATCTGAAGCATCTGTGGCCCCGACGCCTTCACAAAGTAATCTGCCAAACTCATGGTGTACGGGCGAACAAGATAATCAAACGGTGTATGATTCAGTTGGGCCATCACCTGCTCCTTGCGCAATCGCGCCATATATCTATAATCAGCCCCAATGGGGATGAACCCAAGTCCGAATGGTACATCGTGATATGGGATAGTCATGAACTCACTAGGCCCATGTTGACGTCGCCCCAACCCCATGCCGGGTAAATAAGACATGCTCCTCATCATATCGAGTACCACCTTGCTGGTCAAACGACATAGCCACGAAGTCTCGACAAAAATCCTCCATCTCCAGGGTTTGCATCTCGTCGAATGTGAATTTAGTCATAAACAAGTTGTCATCACTATGACTAATTTGAAGCACTGGCTCAGCAAAAATGAACATATCTCCCGCAGACTGCACTATGACGACCTGGCCATGGTGAATGAACTTCACCTTATGATGAAGGGAAGAAGGAATGGCCCAAGCTCTATGGATCCAAGGTCGGCCCAAAAGTAGGTTAAAGGATATAGAAATCCTCAAAACCTAGAACAAAGTAACAAATGTGCCCGGACCTATTAGTAGCTCAATCTCTAGAGTGCTCATGACCTCTCCCCGAGTGCTATCGTATGCTCGAACTGTCTGAGTTGAGGGACCTAAGTCAGAGGGTGCATAGCCAAGGGCGATGGTAGTGGACAGAGGACAGATGTTCAGGACCGAGCCATTGTCTAGAAGGACAAATGAGACTCGGTGGCTTGAACAATCGATTGAGATATAAAGTGGACATCTGTGGTCAGAGCCCTCCAATGGCAAGTCATTATCAGAGAATACTATGCAAGTGGCTCTGCCAGCCATCACCATATGGATCAACCCCTCTGGAGTGGTGGTAGTCTTGACTTTGATCTGGCTCAGGGCTCGAATCAATGCATCTTTGTGGGTGCTTGAAGATGCCAGCAAGCTCCAAATGGAAATACGAGCCTGTGTGCTCTATAACTGCCTCAGAATCTCATCATCCTCCCTCCTGATCTCCTCACAAGAGGACGTCCCCTCTAAGGGTTTAACGGCTGCGGGGGGCTGCTGCCGCATCACCCTATCCTCGCGGATAACATACTGTACATCAGAAGTGTGAACATTGTAAACATATGGAGTTTGAACCTCATCAACACTCGGAATCAAAACAAAAGGTGTCTGAACACTGTAATGTGAGAAAGTCAATGTCTCAACAGTGGCTGTCTTTACTGATGCCGCCTCAGGGACCAGTTTGAATGGTGTGGACATTCGAGGGCCCAAAGTCACTCTGCCCATCTCATAAATCTCATTTGATACTATGGGCTCTGACTTTGACTCGTCCCAGTTCAACATGTGGATGTGATCGTCAAGCTTAGCAAAGTCAATGGAGTGCATGCTATCGGTCGGAGGGGAACCGCATGTGTATTGTGAGTCGGTAACGAGTTTGTGGTTACACTTGGTTGACCCAAGTGAACCGAACCCTGATAAATCAGATCCTGGATAGCATGTCTCAGAGCGGTACAATGATCTGTCTCATGTTCTAGCCCCTGATGATAAGCGTAGTGTAAATCCATCCTGAACTGAGGCGGGACAGGCTGAGGCAATGGCCTAGGAGTGAGAGCTGTCAACAATCCAGCCTCCATGAACTTTTAAAGAGCCTGGCTCAACGATATACCCAACTGTGAAAACTGCTTCTGGGTCCTCAAAGCGAAAGGAATAGAGGTTTGCTGAGCTCTAGGTCTAGGATAGGATGCTGTAAGTCTCGTGGCAAACTGTGCTACATAACATGGCTCCCCTGTGGCAGAATACGAAACAAGAGGCCTCTCTGTGCCCTGTGCAGTGTGGTAAAGTAGTGCTAATGTAGGAGGCATGTATGCCTAATCATATGACTGATGAGGTGCCTGTGGCCTATACTACTGAGGTGCATAAGAAGAGTGAGTCCTCGTGAGCTGTGGGACTGGCTGATGACGTCTGGGAGGCCTTTGACTAGTAGAACTGATAGCACTCACATCAATCGATCTCTGTTCTCCTAATGGTTTCTTCCTCTTAACATCAGTAGGGGAAAAATCTGTCCACAATCCTCTTGAAATTCCGTCCTCAACATCATATAAGGCCAAAACTAGAGAGCCAAAGTTTGTGAAGGGTACTCCGACCACATGTCTAGCGATCCTGGGCTGCAGACTCCTCAGAACCATCTGTATCTGATCTCTCTCGGATGGTCTATCCACAACCTCAGCTATCTTGTAGCGCCAGCGGGATATGAATGAAGAAACAGACTCCTCTAATCTCTACCTTAGAGCCTCGAGCTCTTTCCTCAACACATCTACAATACTGTTAAATGAAAACTGTCGCAAAAACTCCTGAGCCAAGTCATCCCATGTCCTGCGCCGTGAGGACTCCAAAGACGTGAACCATCGCTGGGCTGCTCCACTAAGAGATAGTGGGAATAAGGTGATCATATGTCACTCGTCCAATCCGTGGGCCCTCATCATTGTGTTGTAGAGTCGAAGGTGAATGCGAGGAAAACCAATGCCTGTGTATCTCTCAATGTCAGGCATCCTAAACTTGGATGGTAAACTAGCCACTAACATACCATCTAGATCATCCCAAACAGACGAACCGTCAGATACTCTCAACTATCTCAGATGCTGCTCAATACGGTCCATACATGTGTGAGCATCATCAATGACTGTGGTATGTACTACTACAGGTGGGGTAACCTCAGAATGACCATGCAACAGATAAGGTGAGGCCTATGGTACTATCGAAACAGGTGGTGGTGGTGGATGTGGTAATGAGTCATGAGGCGTCTCATCCTGAACTACGGGTGGTCTACTTTGCTGACTGCCTATCTCCTGCCTGAGACTGGCCAAGACCTCTTGAATAGAAGCCATGGCAACCGTGAACTGATCAACCGTGACAAACTGAAAATCGGACTAATCTCCCCTCTACTTTGACCCAATATGATAAATCCAGACTAAGAACCAAGCGTCAATCCTAGAACACGAGAAATGAAATAAAGGCACGACACAGGGAAAACATAAAAGAAATGTTAATCTAAATTGAAATGAGCAAGGCATCAAAGTGTAGATGAACTGTCTAACCATAACTCCAACTCGTACTGATCTCAGTGCACTTTCAATTGGAGACTAAAAGAGGAAATACTAAGTCCAAACTGCGATCAAAAAGGCTTTGAAGGCCCTCAGATGCACCCACATGTAGGAAGGGAAATCCTAATCGAAGGATATACGGCTCAAGTCAAGGTGGCTCTAGAAGGATAAGGGTGGACTTTTTAAAAGATCCCTAGTAGAAGCGATCATCCCTCTAGCGGTACGCAACCCTTTGCACACCTCCAAAGGGACGGGGCGTTTCCATGTAAGGTGGTCATCACCTTCACACATGCACTACCTCGACATTCTAAGAGGTTTCCTATGGCGAAACTCTCAAAGCTCTCAACACTCAATGGTCAACTAGAGTACACAGTGAGAGGCGTGGGTGCATCTGAAAACCCTATGAAGCTAAAAAAGAATAGGAAACACACTGACCGTGCAAATATCCATGAAACCTAGCTCTAGGCTATACAAGTCTTCAATGATCGGACTCCAATCGACATCAATGTGTCAGTCACCTCCAGAATGCTCCCAAACATCGGTATAACCCGTCACTGGACCCTACTCCTAACCCTCTAGCTTGATTAGATAAACAAGCACATACAAGGACTCACACTTGCAAAAGTGAGAGCTGAAATAAAGGAAATGACCAAAACCAGAGGGTTGGAGATAAATGGATAAATGTGTGACCCACATGGACAAGTGACATGCAATCACGCAGAAGGAGGACAGTCATGCAATATACAATCAAGCAAAGCACAAATATACCACTCATGTTCACATACAAGCTATGACAATCAAGATGAATAGTGATACAAAGGTCATGCTCGAAGACGATCAAGATAATATACAAGCATGAGGATCGATCCATCAAGTCAAATGATATACAATAATGAATCCATACATACGAGGCGATCGGAACAATCATGGCTAAAATCAGAATCACTATGCTAAGCAAGGCAAGATGGCCAATCAATATAATTAGCATGTCAATGTCCCAAACAAATATGACAATGAAGCACAGAAAAAAAATTGCGGCATCCGAAGCCCCAATCAAGATAATCAATCATCATATCAAAGTCTCAATTGAATAAATCAATGAAGCATGCATAAAAAACTCTCAATGTGCAATCAAGAGATAGGTACCCACTGATCGACCAATCAAACGCCACATTTATCTCATCTTAAGTTCAAGCTTGACCCTTTAAATATTCCCCACCGGAGTCTCCATTTTGTGGACCTCACATTTCTACTTATGCGCTTCCACTCGATGGCGAACTCGCTTTTTATTTGAAAAATGATTTATTTTTTAAAAAATGACTTGGAGTCACCACTTATTTTTGTTTTATTTTTAAAGGGTAGACAAAATAAGAAAGAAAACCCTAAATGTGACTCCTTATTTGGAAAAGACAATCTGTGAGAAACCAAATACAGGTTCGAGGGTTAGGTTACTTATCGGGAAGGTACGGTAAAGACCATAGCACCCCTCTAAGTCCCTAAAAACGGGTCTCTACTAAATAAGGTGAGACAGATGTGGCAATTGATGAGGAAGTCAATGGATACCAGTGAAATAATCAAATAATAAAGTGAATCATGCATTAGAATAAACGAAGTTGGAATGAGATCGTACCTTAGCAACAATTAATAGGGCGCTATCATGGAAACAAAGTTAGTTCAAGTATAAAATTATCACATGCATATCAAAGGGTAAGACAAAGATCGAGCAATAGTCATTAAGCATAACAATTGGCAATTAAAAGAAAAAACTCATGTGTAGGGCCCCCACCAAAGCCCAATTCATTTTGCACAAATTAGTTTCACAAATTCCATTATTTTGGAATTATGAAAAATTCATTCTTACTTATTTAAAAATCAAGAGAAACGGAAAAATTAGTTTAAAAATCAAAGAAAAATTTATGAAGGTGCTTGCCTGAAAGAAAAAGGCAATAAGTTTATTAAAAATGAGATTTTTTTATGACCTTGAACCCTAAGGAAAAATGAAGAGTGGTAGAATTAAAGAAATATTTGAAAATTGGAGTGAAATTAGAATTGCTTGAAAAATTGAAATTTGAAAATTGGAGTTTCGAAAATTACCTTTAAGAATTGGAATTTTGAAATTAAATTTGAAAGAAATTGGAATCTTGAAGATTATTTGAGAATTGAAGTTTTGAAAATTAAGTTTAAGAATTAGAATTTCAGAAATTAAATTTGAATGAAACTGGAATTTTGAAAATGATTTGAGAATTGGAGTTTTGAAAATTAAATTATGAATCGAAGTTTTGGATATAATTTGAAGATGGAATTTTAAAAACAAAAATAAATAAAATAATAACAACAACAATAATAATAAACTAATGTGAAAATTGGAATTTCGGAACTTAGAAATTGAATTCGGAAATTGGAATTTTGAAGAATTATTCAAAAATGGAATTTTGAAGAATTATTTAAAAATGGAATTTTAAAAATAATTCAATTAATAATAATAACAAAAATAATAATAATTAAATAAATAAATGTGAAAATTGGTATTTCAGAAACTGGGAATCAAATTTGGAAATCAGAATCTTGAAGAATTATTTAAAGATGGAATTGTAGAAATAAATAAATGAATAAAATAATAATAAATGATTAAATAAATAAATGTGAAAATTGGAATTTTGGAAATTGGAAATTAAATTAGGAAATTAGAATTTTGAAGAATTATTTAAAGATGGAATTTTAAAAATAAATAAACAAATAAATAGATTAATAATAATAATAATTAAATAAATAAATGTGAAAATTGGAATTTTGGAAATTGGGAATCAAATTTGGAAATCGGGATTTTGAAGAATTATTTAAAGAGGGAATTTTAAAAATAAATAAATAAATAAATAATTAGATTAATAATAATAGCAAAAATAATAATGATTAAAAAAATAAATGTTAAAATGAGAATTTTGGAAACTGGGAATCAAATTTAGAAATTTGAATTTTGAAGAATTATTTAAAGATGGAATTTTAGAAATAAATAAATAAATAAATAATAAAATAATAATAATAACAAAAATAATAATGATTAAATAAATAAATGTTAAAATGAGAATTTTGGAAATTGGGAATCAAATTTGGAAATTGGAATTTTAGAAATAATTAAATAAATAAAATAATAATGATTAAATAAATAAATGTGAAAATAAAGGGATTTTGGAAAATTAAGTTAGGAAATTGGAATTTTGAAGAATTATTTAAATATGGAAATTTTAAAAATAAATAAAAAAATAAAATAATAATAACAAAAATAATAGTGATTAAATAAATAAATGTGAAAATTGGAATTTTGGAAAATTATATGAAAATGGAAATTTTAAAAAAATTGAATTTGGAAATTGGAATTTTGGAAGATTATTTGAGAACGGTATTTCAGAAAATTAAATTAAAGAATGAAATCTTGAAAAATTATCCTGAGAATGGAATTTAAAAATAAATAAATAAATAAAATAATAATAATAATAATAATAATAATAATAAAAAATAATGATAATAAAAATAAAAATAAAAATCTTGGAAAATTGGGATTTTGAGAAATTGTTTTTTTTTTTTTTTTTTATAAAAAAAAAGTGCATTTGAGAATAGAATTTCGGAAGATTAAATTTCGAAAATCGAAATCTTGGAAAATCATTATGAGAATGGCATTTCGAAAAACTAAATTTCGGAAATTGAAATGTTAGAAAATTATTCTAATATCAAAATATGAAGAAATAGTAAAAAAAAAATGGCTTGTGGTGATCCTCATTTGCAAGACTTCTCCACGTGTTCAAAGTGGCAACCAACCTATTCCCTATGCTGCCGGCATACCAAAGAATGCCACAAGACTACTTCCCATATTACAATAATGCCATTCAAACCCACTTTCCATGCAAGTCTCTTAACATACACTACAACAAAAATAATTTATGGTGTCACTATTTATGGTGTCACTTTTAAAATAATGACACCATATGACTTAAAATTCATAAAGGTGACACATCATATAAAAATTTTTAATTAGGATAGATGATATTAATTTAAAAAAAGTGTCAGTTTTAAAAAAATGACACCATATAAAATAAATTTTTTTAAATATTATAACTAAATGGGCCCACTTTGAAAATAATGATAGTATATAAAAAAACTCATTGTTTCCACATTCCCACAATCCAAAAAAATCTCATTCCATAACCCATAACCATAACTTTCTTCTACCTCTCTTCTCACACTCGTAGTTCACACACAACTGCTCTTCTCTACTTCGTGGACTCTCAGGTAACCCAAAATCTCTTAGATCTATCATTTTTTTTCTTTTTTTTTTTTATTAATGCCAAAATCTTTATTAGCACAACTGATTTACATTCATTGATTTGGTATATTTGTAATGTAGATGGTGTAAATAGTGTTTTTTTTATTGAGTTGCAGGAAAGTAAAAATTAGGTTTAACATTCAACCATATCTTTTGTTTCATTATTTTTACCTTCTTTTCTTATTATTTTTATATGTGTTCACCAAAATTTAGAGTAATTTGATATTGATGATGAAATTTCCCTTTCAAGGTTAAAAAATTTCTATAAAATCCTTTTATTACATAAATTTTCCTTCCATAAAACTTTTTTTTTTTTTGAAAAAGATATTTTATAATTTTCTTTTGATTTTCTATGAAATTTCCTTTAATTTGTTTATTTTCTAAGAATATTATAATATGTTGTGATGAAGATATTGGTTGGTAATATTTGAAAAATAATTTTTGAGAAAATTATTCTCAATATTGTCATCTCCCTTAAAAGGATTCTAAAAATTTGTTTTATTTTTGTCTTCTTTTCTTATTGTTTTTATATGCATTGACCAAATTTTGGAGTAATTTGAGATTGATGATGAAATTTTCCTTTCAAGGTTAGGAAATTTCTATAAAATCCTTTTATTACAAAAAAAATTTCCAATCCCTTCCATAAAACTCTTCATTTTCTTCATTTTTCTTTTTTTTTGAAAAAGATATTTGATAATTTATTGATCTAAAGAATATCAAAAGTAAAATTTAAAATATTGAATATCTTTTCCTTTGATGTTTTTAATCTTTTATTATTTTTATTTGAACATATTTTTCATATCTAGATTTTTTATTAATTATTTTAATTAGAAAAAATAAATATTAATTGGAGTTATGACTGAAAAATTAATAATTTTTATGAAAGGTTCTTTAATTCTTTCTCATACTAATTTTTCTCTTAACATTTTTTAATAATGAATTAGGTTTTTTGTCTTATATACACAATCTTCAAGCTTGTTATAATATCATGTCCTCTCATATTAGTAGTTGAAAACATTTTTATATTTTGTTACTAAAATTTTATTTTATATAATTGAGATGAAATTTAATGGACATTGTTATTTCACAAAATGAACATTAAAAAAAATATTGAAATTAAAAAAATCCTTCCAAGAAATAAAAAAATATATAAAAAGAATTAAATGTTAAAAATGATTTTTAAAAGCACAATGAATTATAAAAAAATAAATTTAAAAAGTGCAGATTTTAAGTGGAAGATTACTATTTTCTAAAATTTTAGATTTATTTTTTGATTTTCTAGTTTTGCTTTATTTTTTATTTTCTTGAATTGTTTTTATTTGAGTTCAAATGTGACTGCTTTGTTATGAGATTCATTAAAGAGATAATTGTTGATTCTACAATTATTGTATTAAAGGTTTTACTCATTTAATGAATTGTACTTAGTTTCATACTTCCAATTATTATGATATTAATGTTATTCTCATTTGATTTCAGTTTTATGATAAATAAATAAATAAAAAAACATATTCTCATGTAGAATTTGATGAAATTAGAAGAGAATTAACTTCTTTTGTGTTATAATTAATCATGAATCATATTGATAAATCATGATCATGCATGGTGAGTCCCTTAGTTGTTATATGAATTTTCCATTAGTATTGTATAACATTACTTATTCTTTACAAACTATTTTTATATTAAAATGGGAAAAAGAAAAAAAGAAAACATTAGTACTTAGATTTGTTTATTTTTTATAACATCAATTAATTTTTATTTTCAATAAAACTCTAAATCTCATTAAACTATGAAATGCAGGTATACACTCTTGGGAAGACATTATGAAGAATAAAAAGAAAGGAGAAAGAAACAACAACATTTTGGGTTTTTAGATGTGACTCTTATGCCATACATTATAGGACATCAATGTTACTTTATTTGGTATTGAGAATTTTGGGTTTTTGGATGCAACTCTTGTGTTATTTTATGATTAGCTAGTTTTATACATATAAAATGCAGGTACACATGAATGTTGGAATGCTTAACATTTCTAAATCATATTTTAATATGTATTCACTTTTCTTTTTTAGTTTTGGTGGGTTTGATGTACTATCATTTTGTAAACATTTGATATACAAATATCATTGGATGATGTAATGTATTACAGGTTAATCCATAAGCATTACAAAAATATAAGTTTAATGTGATATGATTATTATATTTATGGACAAAATATACACAAGTTGATCTTATTTGTTAATAAGCATTACAAAAATCAATAGGCTAATTAATAAAAAACAACCATATCTTCCATAATCATTTACAATGATGTGACACCATAGCTCAAAGGTGATGCATTTAACATGACATCATAACTAAAAGGTGATGCATTTAATATGACACCTTATATATCTCATGCAACTCTATATCAAATTAAGTATAACTAAAAATATATGGTGTCACTTCTGAATGTGTCACCATTTATTTGCTTTGGTGTCGCTTCCAAATACGTCACCAATTGGTACCCTCTATGGTGTCAGTGGATAAGGTAACGCTATGTTGTAGCGACACCCTATATTTATAGTGACTCATTATAAATGTCACCATATCTTTTTTTTCTTGTAGTGATACCCACCATGCACTTCCCGAGAGCACCACAAACCCATTTTTTTATATGAAAAACAAACACCACAATGCTGCCACCTTCTTACCTATCCGCCATTCTCACTACCATGCACATGGAGTTTCCATTGGTGGAATGGGGATATATGGTAGTGAGAGAAACGGGTTCGGGTGGATGAGGTGATGAAATGAAGCCATGCACGTAGATATTAACGTCGGGTGGAGTCATGGGTAGTGAGAAAAATGGGTTTAAAGGTTTGGTGAGTGTGAAGTTATAGGTTTGATGGAGGATAGGAGGTTAGTGAAAATGGGTTCAGTAGATATGAAAGATGGGTTAGAGAGCATTAAAGAAATGGTGATGTGCATGGAAGGTTAGGGAGGATGAGATGGTGAGCTTGGGTGTGAGGGGTGGTGAGCATGAAGGATGGAAAAATGGTTGGTATGAATGGGAAGGGGTGGTGAGATAAATGGATTTATAGGAAATAAGGGAAGTGAACTTATGGATGATGAATGGTAGGGGTGGCGGGTTGAGTAACTGTGAAAGAAGTTGTAGGTGGGAGTGCGGTGCCGGGTTGGATGGGTGGGTTTTGAAATATATGAGGAATGAAAAGGTGGAGATGACCATGCGCGTAAAGCTCCATGCATGTGGGAAGATAGAGAACAAGGTGGGTGAGGAAGGAAGGGTGGAATGGGTAATGGTAGGTAATGGGTTTTGCAGTGAAATGAATGAAAAAAATGATGAGGAAAATTGGTTAAGGGGCGGAATAATTAGACGGGTATAGAGAGACGGTGGTGAAATGGGATGAATTTATATGCATATGGTGGGTATGGGGAGTGTGAAGGAGGGGTAGTGAGATAGATGAGTTTTTAGGTTCATGGGGAATGGGTTAGTGAGAGAAGTGGGTTAGTGGGCATTTGAAGAATAGTGGCATGGGTATGGTTATGGGTATGGTGGGTGAAGGATGACCATGGGTAGAAGATGACCTATTAGGAGCCAAAGATGCATTAAATTCCGAAAACTTTCCTTCGAAAGACTAGCCAAGAGGTGTATCTGAACCATTCAGAAAAACCTTGTTGCTATAGACATCTTCACCACCCTGAGCACTTGGGACTGTCAGTGCATGTGTGGAACTACCCAAAGAGTAGTCACTCAAACCCATAATTTTCAACTGTTATGAAAAGTGACCCTCATGAAGTTTTCCCAGAATCACTCCCAAACAAGATGGCCAACCCAAATAAGATCCTCACACCCTGGACAGAAACAGGAGAATGAACATGGAAGAATAAAAACGTAAAAACAGAGTATGTACCCAGCCCTATGTCATGAACTATCGAAGAGTTAGGAGTCGGTGGAATCCGGAGAAAATAAGAGCATGGTTTTGATACATAAAGTCATAAAAAAAAAAAAAAAAAACAGAGCATTCGATACTCTCAAGAGGAGCCAAAACACCCAAAATAAATCTAAAAACAGAACAAGCATACCTAGAATCTCACAAAACAAACAAGTGGCCTATGACATCCACACCAATCAATAAATGAACTAAAAAAAAATAGCAAGAATTAGAATAGAATGGTATTAAATGAGAAAATACCAGAGAATAATGAAATCATGCATGGACCCTACTGATGAGCTCCTCTCCTGTTTCTCCTTCCCTTTTTCTTTCCTCCCCGATTCTCTCCTCCTTCCTTCCAGATCTCACCCAAAAGAACCCCCTCTTGTCAGCTTCCACCCGTTCCACTATTCTTGGCTCATTACTTCCTACCGGCTCCCTTACCTGCTCAGATCATCATTCTTCCTCCTGAAACTCCAACCACCACCATAGCAAGGTGGTCATGTCCAAGGCTACGCGTCCCATGCAGCTGAGCATGGGAGTAGTCCCCCACTTCTCCAAAAAAAACCAAAGTTTTTCTCCTCGGGGTGGCCAGCTCAAAAGGGGTCTACAATATGTCACCAATAAGTGAAAATGACCGGAACACTTTAGTCCTCTTGATTGGGATCCCATGATACAATCTTAACCATTCATTAAAAATTTGATTTTGAGAGAAAATGGGTGTTTGCTATAGTCGGATTCCTTTTTTCTTTTTCATTCTTTATCTTTATCCTATAATTTTTTTTAAACATATTTAGTTAATATATATGTGGATCCCACGTTTTTCACGTGTGTTCCCACTCGATCGTGATACTCGCTTTTTATTTAGTGAAAAATATGATATTTAGAAAAGACTTGGAGTTGCCACTTATTTTTATTTTATTTTTTTGAAAGGAAAACAAAATAAAAAAGAAAACCTGTGTGACTCTTTATTTGGAAAAGATATATCTATAAAAACCAAATCTAGATCCGGGGGTCAAGTTACCTATTGGGAAAGTACGGTGATGAGTTGTAGCACCCCTCTAATATACACAAAGACGATGACAAAATAAAATTACAAGAATGTACAAAACAAATGACAATAGAATTATGCAAATTGATTTATTGAACTAATTAAAAAAATGATATTTGAAAGAATTAGTTTTCAAGAAATTTCAAATGATTTTATTAAAAACAATTTTGAATTAGTGATTTCAATTTATATATGTACAAAAAAGAAGTTTCAATTTATTTTTAATTAATGATTTGATTCAATTTCAGTTGTATTTAATTTTTTTTTAAAAAGTTATTTATACTTATTGTATCAAAAAAATTTATTACAAAATTTCAATTTGGGTATAAAAATTATTTTTACTTGCTTTTACTATAAAAGAATGAATTTTTACAATTTTATTTATAAAATTATTTCAATTGGTTTTCATTTAAGAAAAGTGACTTGTACAAATTATTAAAATATATATGTAATTTTATTTGCAAAATAATTTTTAATTAAAAATTAATTTATAAGACAACTTTATTTACAAAACAAATTTTCGACAATTATTATTAAACAAAGAAATTTTTGGACAATTATTATTAAAAACAACATTTCAAATTCTATTAAAATTTTTTTTTTTGGATTTTTCTAAAAGCATTTTTTTGAATTTTTATTAATAAAAAAAACTTTCTTTTATTAAGAAGAATATTTTAAAATTATTATTTTATTAAAACATATTCACAGAATTGTTCCTCTTATTTAAACAAAATTTCTAATTTGCTCAATATTTAATTCTGTACATAACAAGTAAATATACATGGATAAATATTTACAGAAACCAATATAAATAGAACCAAATAAAAGTGGGAAATAAAATGTGTACCCAAACAAACTTACAACAAACTTAATGTCTTCTTACAGTTTTTTTATTCTCACTTTCTTTCATGAAATTTTGTGCTTCATGTGTCATAAATCCGTACTTAGCCAACATAATTGCAAAATGGGCCCATGCAAAAATAAAAATAGTCCAAATGTAAATATCCAAAGATATACAAAATCCTAAATAAAAATTCAAACTCATATTCAAATTTCAAATTAGTCCGATAAATTTCGTCAATCAAAATGGACACAAATTAGCAAATATAACCCAACAAAAACATCTCACATGCTATAAACCCTAATGCAAAATTTCTAAATTAATAACCAAAATATAAACTCAATTAATTAAACCCAAAACATGATAAATTAAAATAAATTTCATTAGGCCAAAATTTAATATTCCATAATTCCAACCCAATTTAATTTGCAAACTTAAACCTACAACCAAAATAAACCCAATTTAATATGCAAACCCACATAAAAAATATATCACAATATTATATCATGTCTAAATTAAATAATTCAAATCCATCCAACAAGTTTCATTAACAATAAATGAACACAATTTTAATATTAATTCACCAAATTTTAAAATATTACGAATCAAAATAAATTTAATTGGGCCTAAATTTAATATTTCATACTTCAAGCCTAATTTAATACACAAACATAAATCCACAACTAAAACCAAACCAAATTTAATATGTAGAGCCCACATGTTAATAAAAAAACCAATAAATTTAATTAAGTCCAACTAGATATCTAATATGCATACCTAAATCTCAAAGCCCAAACATATGACCCACAAACAAATATAAATGCATAAGCCCATACCCAAATCTCAAAGCCCAAACGGCTTTGAACATAAGGCCCACAAACAAACACAAACCCAATTTCAACAACAATCACTATTAAAATCAAAGGGAAAAAAAAAAAAAAAACTTACACAATTTCAAATTTTGGAAGGATGAGAAAGTGAGAGAAAGATGAGAAAATGGAAGAATCAAAGGGGGAAGGAGGGATTCACCGACCGGTAGTGGCTCGTTGGCGATGAGAGGGATTGATGGTTTTTTTTTTTGGGAAATAAAAAAAAAATGAAAAAAATGAAAAAGGAAAAAAAATTGGAAGGAAATGAGGGGGGTGTGTGGTAGTGTAGTGTGTGGAGGAAGAAGAAGAAGTGGGGAGGGAGAAAAAGAGAAGAAATATATATATATATAAATATGGGGTCGACTGGTGTGTTGGAAGTGGTTGTGGAGTGTTGGTGTTGGGGGGAGCAAGAAAAGGAAGAAGAACGGGGAAGTAAAAGAAAATGGGGGAAAAGAAGGAGAAAAAAAGGAAAAAAATAAAAATAAATAGAGGAGATAGGGGTATGGCTGTAGGAATTGGGGGAGGTATGGGAGAAGAGAGAAAGAGTGGGTGGGATGGTTGGGGAAGGTAGGAAGAGAGAGGAGAGAGGAGAGAGAAGAGAAAGAAAAAAGAAAAATATAATATAATAATAATAATAATAATAATAATAATAATAATAATAATAATAATAATAATAATAATAGTAATAGTAAATAATAATAAAATAAAATAATATACAAAATAATAAAAACTAATAATTAGATGGTAAGTGGGCTAAAAATATAAGATGTAATTATGATTTAAAAACTAAGAATAAAATTAGGCTCAAAATCAATGTAAAAATAAAATTGGGACAAATTTTGGGGTCTACAATATATATATATATATATATATATATATATATATATATATATATATATATATATTGTATAGTATCCTAATATAGGTAACATGGATTCATATAAGATTTCATTATAAAAAAGTTTATTTAACATGAAAAAAGTAGTTGATCATAATCTCTAATTATCTAGATAAAGATAAGATTTGTTTACTTAAAATTTATTTACCATGAAAAAAATCAATTTATCATAATAATTAATTATTTAGATAAGAATAAAATAAAAAAAATGAAATAAAGTATTGTGTTAAAGAAAAAAATTATTAAAAATATTTATTTCATGTTATCTTAAAAAAATATTCATTTCACATTTTTTATTAATATTAAAGAAAAAGAAATAATTTTATTGTAGCATAATTTTAACATAATGTTCTCAAATATTGTTATTGTGCTCATAAAATGACTAAAAATGCTTAGAAAATTAGTAAGCTCCCAAAATTAGTCATTCGACTTCATAAAATTGTAAATTTTCTTCCAATGATGAAATTAGAACATCATAAGTTGGTCTTATTGTTGTGTACCTTTTCTTAGGACATTGAGTCTTATTTATATGTTGTCAAATTTTCTCCTTTTTATGTTTGGTAATAAAAGTCTTTTTGAATAGTAACTTACTTTTCATTAAAGATTAAAGATTGTTATTTGTCTAACCGAGAAGTCAAAGGTGTGTCTAAAGAGGTTTGACATGTGGCATATTAGGTTTCTTTGAGGTATAAATAGGTTCAATATTATTTTTGTACTTAAAAAATGATTTTTCAAAAGAAGCAGGGAACACTCAAGCGATCATGACAATCTTGTTGAGTTTAAAATCAAATTTTAGATGAATTTCACTCAAACTCTAATTTGAAAACTTAAAATATCGAAACTCTTTGGGCTTTTGCCTATAAGTACCTCCTTAATAACCCCTTGAGGGTTAGAGATTTTGGGAAATTGAAAATATATCATTTGAGAGGCCTTTCATGCTTAAGAGAGAGACTCTTTGAGATAAAGCCTAAATTGTCACATTATTCACGATCTCTCATTTAAGGATTCAACATTTGAATCTTAGGTTGAAGACCTTAATCCCTTCGGAGTGGTTGAATGATCTACTAGGGAGCAACAAGGAGCTGTTGCATCGCGGATGTGAATCAAGTTATGGGTGCTGGAGAGTAAGTTTTTAGGGTAAAGCGACCAAGTAAATCTGTGTAACTTGATTTTGAATGGTGGATTTAGATTAATAGGTCTTAGACCTCGTGGATTTTTATCTCCATAGTTTGTGAGGGTTTTCCTTGTAAAAATCTTGTGTCTCATTGCATATTTTTTTACTATTTATATCATGTTTGATGATATTGATAACCTTTTGATTGATTGGTTAATTCGTTATTAAGGATGTTGAGTAAGTTATATTGAGAGATATGGTAGTTATACCTATAACTAATTATTGTTATCCCTAACTTCTCTCAATATATCTTTTGGATATTAATAATTATATTATTTTATCTCTAACTAATCACAAGATATTTCTAAAAGGTAAAAATAAGTTTTTTATATATCTAAAGATTTTAAATATAACCCATTTAGTTATTTGGGAAACCCCTGATACCTATTGGGATAAAAGAATTAGGAATAATATTTTAAATATTTTTAAATTTTTTTCAAATCACCCATTCATCCCCCTTTGGGTGTCCCATTGAACTTTTGATGGTTTTTCACCTTTGATATCATTTTTTTTTTAACTTTGATCTCATTCTTTTGTATCTTCGGTCCTATTTCTTTGTATCATTAATCTCACGACTTTGTACCTTAATCTCATTATTTTGTACCATGGTCTTATTAATTTATACTTTGATTCTTATTTGGGTGCAACTGTAAGAATAGAGCCCTTTAAAGCATGACAAAATGTAATAAATTTGAAATTCATTATTTATTTAATGATGTTCCAATTTCACTTTTATTTATCCTTATTCCATGTATTATACTTTATGAGCATTCTTGTCTGCATCTTTTGCATTGCACGTGACTTAGGTGCATTCAGAGTTGCACAAAAGATCTAAGTCATGGGTTCCTTGCAAATAGATGCCTTGTTCACAACCAGTTCATGGGTCTCGGCAACCTATTAGAGGTTGTAGTGCACCACCTCCTAATTGGAGGGATGGTTGATCTTGGCTATTGGGATGTGTTTCCCATGGTGAGTGCACTAGTGTGTATTACACATTGGACATAACCTACAGTGAGTCATGACTTAAGGCTATTAAGTAGTCATGACATCACCAAGCTGCTTCATTGTGTTGTCTCTCAACCTTAAGAGAATATTGAGCTTGTGCTAAAGTTAGTGGTGACTTTGACCTACAAGTGAGATTGTAGGCTGATCATATATTCTCTATGGATTGGGTCACTGTTGATGGAGGTCGGTAACAATAGGTATTCTCAATAGAGGTATCATGATATCTCATGAGATTAAGACAATGTGTCATCTTGGGTGATCCTAAGGAGTTGTGTTCATGGAAACTATAACCATTGTAGTTCCTTAAGTGGAACTTGACATAGACTCTTTGAAAGCTAAGACATATCAATTAAATACACAATGTGAGGATCTGTAACACAAGGATAGTAGAAATGGTCTTGAAAGGCTAATAGCTTTCACCTTGTTACAATATGGACACCAGTTCGTGGGGAAACTGAACACAATGGATAGCAGGTCACAGACCCAAGCACGTAATGTCCCGTTGTTATTTACATAAGATACAAGAGTTCAGTTGATTATCTATAGTTGGATGTCGAATCAACTTTAGAATTGGATTCTAAGGGGGCTAGTACTCCTATGGGTCCCAGTGGTCCCTACTTTGAGCTCATATACCTTGTTGGCATGAATTATGAGGATTGGATTAACTCTAAGTTCACTTTTGTGCATAAGGGCATTTTGGTAATTATACAAGGTTGCACAAGGGTAAGTGAACAAGGTCTCTGGATTAGACTAATTAATTAATTAGTAGGTCTTATTGGGTTAATTAATCAATTAGAACCCAATTTGGGTTAGATTAAGTGACCCAAGCCTATGTGGGCTCAAGTCATTTAAGCTGATTGGGAACCCTATAAATACCTCATAAGGGTTAGGGGTTTTTCCATAACTTTTTGTTTTCCACCATCCAGGGAGAAAGAGAGCCATAGGCTCCACCCTCCTTTCCTTCCCACCGGAAGTGTGCCAAGCACAAGGTTGAGTCATTGGGCAGAAGATCATAAGTTTACAAGACTTCCAACAACTTCAAGGTTGTCTTTAACAATTGGGATTTAAGGTTTGGGAACATCCAAGCCTAAAGGTTAGTACTTTAACCCTAAAAAATCAATTTTAAAAAAATCGGTATTGCTTCCATTGCTTAGACCAGTTAATTTTCATATGAGATGGTTAAAGTTCGATCTGAGAATTGGTATTAGGTCATGGGTTCAAGTTATGGGAGGGTCATGTTAGGGGTGATGGGGTTGTTGGCCGCTCTTAAGCCATTTGGAAAGGTCACCCAAAATGATGGTGGTTGAAGCTATAAAAGACTTCACCTACTCTCACTAGACACTAATTAAGTTTGAGATGAGATGGTCAAAGTTTGATCTAATTATGGAAATAAGATAATTTAATTTAAATAATCATCCAAGAAAGATGAAGGAAGAGGGGTAAGGGGGGTGGGGGAGGGGTGTGTATGAGGGAGGGTTGAATTAGGTGTTAAGATTTTTAAGTTATGAATATGATAATGATTAAATAAAGAATAATATCAAGAAATTGAGAGAAGAAGATTGCAAACTCTTTTATAATAGTTCAGCAAGCCACCTACATATACTTTTCTCAAACTCCTAACCGAGTAATGGTAGATAGGTTATGATTACTAATCAAAAAGTGCTATTTGATAGCTTGTAGTTAACTCTTTTAAACACTTTTGAGTAGTAGTTATTGCCTTTTAACCCAATTAACATGTTAAGGACCCTTGCAATCAATTCTAATCAAATTGTGTTAAGTTTTGGTGTTTTGATAGCTTTTTTTATCACCAAAGCAATATGAGATTGAGGAGAGTTATTTGGAATCCATGGTAAAGCAATGGAAAGCTCAGAAACATGAAGAACCAAAGCTTTGAAGTCCTTTGCCATAAGCAAATCCGGAATGCAAGGAGGGGAAGTAAAGAGAAATCTGCCATGAAGCATTCTTGATGACAGTAATATCAGCCACTTTTGGAGCACTTTCTGGAGTCCAATTTATACATGCTATATGTTGTTTCGAAGCTCAGGAAGTCAACAATCCAATGCTTCAAACGGTACATGATTCGGAGTTGAAATGAAGGAGTTACAGCCATTGGAAGCCAATCACTCCAAGCCGAAGGAAGAATTTAGCACAACTGCGAAATCACCCTTTTGCTGCGAAATGATTTCGCAGCCATTTTGCACAGTGCTGTGGAATTTCTCCTGAAGTTTCCCGATATTTGTGACCCACACTTTTGGATATTTTGCTTCATATTTTTGATGTCTAAATCCCCAAACTCTCCTTGTAACCCACCAATTATAGGATTCCTTAGTTATTAAGTTTGGAAAAGGGGTGAATAACCTCAGATATTTTGTTTTGTAATTCTCTTTATATATGACTCTCGGAGGAGCTTGTTCCAGGGGATCCATCATATAGATATCATATATGTAATCGACGAACAGAGCACTTGCTCTATTTTTTCTATATATTTTTGTTTTCTCGTTATTTTTCTTTCTAGCCAATCAAACTCTGAGGATTTTTTCTCAGAGGATGAGAGGCTAGACTCTTCGTCTCTTGGAGTGAAGAAAGTCGGGTAAGTTTCCGAATGAAAAATTGGAAGTTTTATTGTTTTAGTTTTTAATGAAGAGAAAGTGTGACCCGTTAATGGTTTTTATCTTTTTAGTTAACTTAAAACTCCTTTTAATCACTTGGGCCAACACTTGGTTAGGCAAGTGATCTCCGTCCATGGAGATGCACTGGTTTACCTCTTGTGAGCTTTTGGGAGGTGGTTTAAAGGTAGGATTTTCTAGAATAGCCAACACTTGGTAAGCTTTTGGACTCTAAGGAGACATCCATTAGTTATCTCTTGTGAGTTTTTGACGGGTAATCCAAGGTTAAAGATCACCTTGAATGGCAAGTGCTAGGTGAGAAGTATGAGCCATTGCAAGGTGCATCAGTGAGAGGGATTTAGTGTTTGAACCCATTAATGGGAAGCATCTGTACAACACCAGTTGGAGAAAGAACTATATGTTAATTCTCTAATGCGAGGAAAAGAAACAAGTGACCAGAACTCCCTTTTTGTATGAAGAATCTGAGCTTAGTGATCTGAAACTCCAAGAAACACTTTTCTTTGTAAGTAAAATCAGTTACTATTTTTGGTTAGTTTAAAACCAAACCTTTTTCATTCAAACATCTTTATGTTTTCTTTTAAAGCTAACCTTGAAATGAAAAGGCACCAATTCAGCTCTTTAACTAATATCAATTATGAAGTGAAAACCCATCCCAGTGAATGATCCTAGAGCCACTATGCTATAGTAGCTTTGTCTTTGCTACCCTAGTTCATGGTGTAATAGGTTATAAATTTTTTTGATTACTCCCTCAATCAAGGAGCACCAGCTGGACACGAATCAGTTGACACACCAATTGGGCACGAATCAAATGGCGCCGTTGCCGGGGATGGTGCCATTTTACAGTGATAATACCTTTCTAGAGTACTTGTGATCTTCATCACAAGTTTGGTGACTTTTCTTTTCTTTTCACTAACTCTTTTTATTTGTTTTTTTTTTCTTTGTTCATATTTGAGTATACCTTTTATTAAGTTTTTAGTTTACCTTGATTTTTTTTTCTTTGAATTGTTTTTGTTTTGTTTTGTTTTGTTTTCTTTATTTTTAATTCATAAATTGCTAGTTGTGCATGCCATATTGAATACGAGATAGCAGAGGAAGCCATGAACTTCTTGAGTTATGTGGCTGAACTTTCAAGAGGATGGGATGAACCAAATGCTAGAGATATGGGAAGAATGACATCTCAACCTAATGCTAAGGCTGAGATGTATATTTTGAAGGAAGAAATCGACATGAAGGCAAATATTGCAGCTATGGCAAGGAGATTGGAAGAGCTAGAAATGAAAAAAAATGCAAGAAATGCAAACCATCTCTCAAACACCATTGCAAGCTATGCCTTGTGCCATTTGTCTATCTTATGAGCACTTGGTGGAAGAGTGTCCTACCATTCCAATGGTGAGGGAAATGTTTGGTGATTGCAACACCTACAATTCCAATTGGAGGGACCATCCAAATTTCTCTTGGAAACCATGGCCACCTCAGTACCAGCAACCTGCTCAAGCACCTCAGCAAGCCTCGAACCTTGAACAAGCTATAGTGAATCTTAGCAAGGTCGGGGGAGAATTTGTTGAAGCTCAGAAATCCATCAATGCTCAGCTCAGTCAAAGAATTGACAGTGTAGAGAGTTCATTGAATAAAATGATGGATGTAATACAAAATGATCTATCTCAAAAGATAGATAATCTCCAATACTCAATCTCAAGGCTCACCAATCTCAAGGCTCGTAAGAGAGAATCTTCACAAGTGAGAGACGTTAAAGCCGTGATCACTCTAAGGAGTGGTAAAGAGGTTGATTTGGCCACATCCAAATAAAAGCATGAAACAGAGAATGAAACAGAGAAAAAGAAGAGGGAGGAAATTAAAGGAAAGAGAAAGGGAATTGTTTCCATTGCCATCATACAATGCAAATCTCTAATGAAGGATGCAAACTTCATATGGGATCCGGGCAAGCTAAATCAGGATCAAATTTTTTGATGGACTTAATCTTTTTAAAGACTAGCTAGTCCATATCTTTTTGTTTGGTTTTTTTTACTTGTTTTAATTTTGATTTCAATGTTTTAAATTTTGATTTAAATGCTTTAATTTTGATTTCAATGCTTTAATTCTAATTTGTTTTGATGTAATATAGGTTTTTGGATGATCAAAATCAGGAGGAATTGCAAAGAAATTGAAGGAAAATCGTTTGGAGCAAGAAAAGTGCAAAAACAGGGGTCTACGAGATTTCACAACCTCTGCGAAATCGGCACTTTGCTGCGAAACCATTTCGCAGCCTCAGGCCCCTCTCTGCATAAATTTTTGCAGCTGCGAAACCACTTTTGGCACACGAGTGCCATTTTGACGCACAGTGACCCTCATTTCACAGCTGCGAAACGGATGCGAAATCCCAAAGTGTAAAAACTTCCAATTTCACAGCCAAAGCTCCATTCCGCAGGGAGTTTCGCAGCTGCGAAACCACTTTTGGCACATGAGTGCCATTTTGCAGCACAGTGACCCTCATTTCGCAGCTGTGAAACGGCTGCAAAATCCCAAAGCGTAAAAACTTCCAATTTCGCAGCCAAAGCTCCATTTCATAGGGTATTTCGAAGCTACGAAACCACTTTTTGGCACACGAGTGCCATTTGGAAGCCTCATACACTCATTTCGCAGCTGCGAAATTGGCTGCGAAATCACCTTTAGGCTTCGAAATGGCCTGCGAAAATGCCACTTTGCTGCGAAATGATCTCCAAGCTTCGAAATGGCTGCGAAATCACCTCTAAGCGTCGAAATGGCCTTCAAATTGCGAAATTGACTTGCAAGATGGAGGGCGGTTTGCAAAAACACCTTGCAAAGCCAAGGGAAGTTGCTAAAATGCTAACAGAGCCCCACGACCATGCATATGAAGAGGAGAGCCCTGCGCACCCTGAGATCACACACATGAAGCCTTTCACTCCATATCTGACCTCCTTAAACCATCAGAGCCCATAGCTCCAGCTGAGGAGACTATTCTATCCAAGGAGACTACCAGAACAGAAGTCAAAATCCTGATCCAATCCACTCAAGAGGCCACCACAGATGCATCAGCTCCACATGACTCTACCATTACTTGATCATCTCTTCATTTTTTGTATTTACATATTAGTATAAATAATTCCATATTTTGATGTCTTATATTCTAGGATTGGATGTATTACTGATGATGCATCATATATAGACATCATTTTTTGTTTAAACTTGACATTTTTCTATTTTCTCTACTCACTGATTCTTTTGTTTTTTTTTTTTTTTTGAAACATGTGGTTTCTCCTATATGACTCAGACTCCATGTCACTAAGGAGGTACCACTTCCTCCCTATTTTTTTAATCGCTTTTGTCACATTGAGGACAATATTCAGCTTGGTTGGGGGAGAGTTGAGGAAGGAAGTTTTTGTTATTAATGCTAAGTTATTTTGGTAATTTAGTTGCTTTTTGCTTAATTTTAAATTTTTTTAAAGTTTTTTATTCTACTCTCCATGGTTATTAAGGAAAAATTTTCAAAATGAAAAGGGAGAAATTGAATTTTTGTCTTTTTACTTGACTTAGAGTTTGTATTATGCTTACTAAAGTTGATGAATTGTTGAAACATCTATTGAATTCAACCTCAGTTCTTCCACTTTAAGCTATTCACACATTGTGTACACTAGGTTCCGATTATAAGATGAAAAACTATTTCCCTCTTGACTTAGGAAAATTTTAGACTTGGTACCTTTGACCTCATTTAATAGTGTTGGGACACCATATGAAAAGCCAATGAGCCTTTGAAAAAAAAAAGAAAAAAAAAAAGAAAAAAGAAAAATGTTTGCTTACCTTGAAACCTGAGCAAGGTCTAAGGGGTATATGGTGAAAATCTTTAATGCCTGGTGCCCTAAGCCTTCATTGGTTGGGAGTCACCGACCTCAATGCTCGTTACAAGGGTGTATAGGTGGAGTTTAACATACTGTAGGTGCTTGGGTATTAAAATTCATTCTCAAAAGTCCGGGGTGAAATCCGAGGAGTTAGTGGTTGAAAAATCCTTAAAGCTTGATGCCCTAAACCTTGATTGGTTGGGAGTCATCGATGGACCCCCGTTACATGGACAATTTAGAAAAGAATGCCTTTAAGCTTTGCACTCCTACAAGAAAAAATTGTGAAAGAAAAGAGGTGCGTTCTTAGCCTATTGGAGGTTGATTAGTTTGCTAAGCTTTGAAAAGAACTAGGTTGGGGGGAGAGATTAGTTCAACATACTATATTCGGAAACTAATAAGTAACACTTAGATTTTTCTGGAAGAGTAAGGTTTGACCCCTTGGAAGTGGAAACTCTTTTAAAGCTTAAATTTGCACAATGCCTTCTCTTTAAGAATTGTGATTAGACAAGTTATTTGATAACTCTTGTTGAAATTTGAGTTTATATTTCTTTAATGTTCCATGTGAAAGTTAGATCATCATGCCACTTAAAAATTGTTTTTTGATCAGCATGATGTTGTAAATTATAGTATTGTTTATTTTTATTTTTCTCTCCTTCATTGCTAAGGGACTAGCAATATGTCGGCTGGGGGGAGTGATTACTACTCAAAAAGTGCTATTTTATAGCTTGTAATTAACTCTTTTAAACACTTTTGAGTAGTAGTTATTGCCTTTTAACCCAATTAACATGTTAAGGACCCTTGCAATCAATTCTAATCAAATTGTGTTAAGTTTTGGTGTTTTGATAGCTTTTTTATCACCAAAGCAATATGAGATTGAGGAGAGTTATTTGGAATCCATGGAAAAGCAATGGAAAGCTCAGAAACATGAAGAACCAAAGCTTTGAAGTCCTTTGCCATAAGCAAATCCGGAATGCAAGGAGGGGGAGTAAAGAGAAATCTGCCATGAAGCATTCTTGATAACAGTCATGTCAGCCACTTTTGGAGCACTTCCTGGAGTCCAATTTATGCATGCTATATGTCGTTTTGAAGCTCAGGAAGTCAACAATCCAATGCTTCAAATGGTGCATGATTCGGAGTTGAAATGAAGGAGTTACAGCCATTGGAAGCCAATCACTCCAAGCTGAAGGAAGAATTTTGCACAGTTGCGAAATCACCCTTTTGCTGCGAAATGATTTTGCAGCCATTTTGCACAATGCTGTGGAATTTCTCTTGAAGTTTCCCGATATTTGCGACCGACACTTTTGGATATTTTGCTTTAGATTTTTGATGTCTAAATCCCCAAACTCTCCTTGTAACCCACCAATTATTGGATTCCTTAGTTATTAAATTTGGAAAAGGGGTGAATAACCTCATATATTTTGTTTTGTAATTCTCTTTATATATGACTCTCGGAGGAGCTTGTTCCAGGGGATCCATCATATAGATATCATATATGTAATCGATGAACAGAGCACTTACTCTGTTTTTCTATATATTTTTGTTTTCTCGTTATTTTTCTTTCTAGCCAATCAAACTCTGAGGATTTTTCCTCAGAGGATGAGAGGCTAGGCTCTTCGTCTCTTGGAGTGAAGAAAGCCGGGTAAGTTTCTGAATGAAAAATTGGAAGTTTTGTTGTTTTAGTTTTTAATGAAGAGAAAGTGTGACCCGTTAATGGTTTTTATCTTTTTAGTTAACTTAAAACTCCTTTTAATCACCTGGGCCAACACTTGGTTAGGCAAGTGATCTCTGTCCATGGAGATGCACTGGTTTACCTCTTGCGAGCTTTTGGGAGGTGGTTTAAAGGTAGGATTTTCTAGAATAGCCAACACTTGGTAAGCTTTTGGACTCTAAGGAGACATCCATTAGTTATCTCTTGCGAGTTTTTGACGGGTAATCCAAGGTTAAAGATCACCTTGAATGGCAAGTGCTAGGTGAGAAGTATGAGCCATTGCAAGGTGCATCAGTGAGAGGGATTTAGTGTTTGAACCCATTAATGAGAAGCATCTATACAATACCGGTTAGAGAAGGAACTATGTGTCAATTCTCTAATGTGAGGAAAAGAAACAAGTGACCGGAACTCCCTTTTTGTATGAGGAATCTGAGCCTAGTGATCTGAAACTCCAAGAAACATTTTTCTTTGTAAGTAAAATCAGTTACTATTTTTGGTTAGTTTAAAACCAAACCTTTTTCATTCAAACATCTTTATGTTTTCTTTTAAAGCTAACCTTGAAATGAAAAGGCACCAATTCAGTTCTTTAACTAATATCAATTATGAAGTGAAAACCCATCCCAGTGAACGATCCTAGAGCCACTATGCTATAGTAGCTTTGTCTTTGCTACCCTAGTTCATGGTGTAATAGGTTATAAATTTTGTTGATTATTCCCTCAATCAAGGAGCACCAGCTGGACACGAATCAGCTGACACACCAATTGGGCACGAATCAGGTTACCTAAATGATGGTGATTGAATGTTATTAAAGACTTAACCTACTTTCACTAGACACCAATTGTTTTCAGATGAAATGTTCAAAACTCAATCTAGTTGTGAAAATAAGGTAATTCAATTTAAACAATGGCCTAATGAGGAAGATGAAGGTGACTTGGGTATTATTATTTTTTTTTTCAAAAATAATCAATTACAATGATTAAATAGATTGTGAGGGATGATTGAATTAGGTGTTAAGATTTTTAAGTTATGAAGAGGATAATGATTAAATAAAGAGCAATATCAAGAAATTGAGAGAAGAATATTGCAAACTCTTTTATAATAGTTCAGCAAGCCACCTATATCCATTTTTCTCAAACTCCTAACCGAGTAATGGTAGATAGGTTAGCTAAATGATGGTGATTGAATGTTATAAAAGACTTGACCTACTTTCACTAGACACTAATTGTTTTCAGGTGAAATGTTCAAAACTCGATCTAGTTGTGAAAATAAGCTAATTCAATTTAAAAAATCACCTAATGAGGAAGAGGAAGGTGACTTGGGTGTTAAGTTTTTTTTTTCAAAAATAATCAATTACAAACAAGTCATGAAGAGGATAATGAAAAACTAAAGAACAATATCAAGAAATTCAGAGAATAAGATTACAAACTCTTTTATAGCGGTTAAACAAGGCGCATATGTCCACTTTCCTCAAAATCCTAACCAAGTCAAGAGTTAGTGCACTATCTTCAAGACGTAAACCATAAGCCTTCAATGTCTACGTTTGGATTTTAAGGTTCTAATGAACCTTCGCAAACTCTTCAAGTGATCTACCTACTTGAATAACTTCTCTCACAATAGTAAATGGGGGTGAATTTATGAACTCCAATTCTAGTAACAAGTTAGGCTCTTAATATAAGAAAAATTGGGAAATACATGAATGTACATAAAAAAAATTTGTAGATTTAGAATTGAATGTACTTGGAAAAGCTTTGAATGAAAAGAAAGAAGGTTTTTCAATTCAATGTAGTATGTATCATGTTAATAAATTGTCATACCTTGGGTTTTAGACTTAAAAATTAATACTCAAATACAACATAAGTGCTTTAAAAAATTTGGAGATACAAAAATTTAAATTTTGAGTTCCCGCTTGATTTTGTGCAAAAAGAGAATATGAAAACCTGTTATAAAGAGGTTTACATCCTGTATTAAACTTTGTAACTATTAGTTAACAAAATATGATCTGTTTCACAAAAAGAACTTGTACTACATTACTTCACATATACTGAAACCCCATGGTTCACTATGGGTAGCCCATACTACAAGTGTACAGGACAAATATACATTACATCATTCCTTAAAAAAGATTTAGTCTAGGTATGATACAAAGGGAAAGCCTTAAAACACTTTCAATGCGAGCAAACAACATACAATCAATAGAAAAGCAATGCTCAAGCATTATTTCCAGCATAGGTCTTCTGACCTACATCTAAAAGTGGAAGTGATAGGGTGAGTTCACAACTCGGTAGGAAAGTTTATAACCACCTTAGGCATACCCTTAAAAACCTTGAATTAAACATATAATAGCGTGCATGATAAACATTTTATAACCATTAACAAATATGAAATAATGTCAAACATGTATGCATGTGTTTGTTGGTTTCATCTTTGCTTTTCCTCATCCATCATTTCACAACTAATAAACTGCTAACCTCCAACAACGTACACATTAGATATCAATGCTCTACAAGATACTTGGTCAATATAATAATATGACTATTTTGGGACTATCACCCAAGGGTAAGTTACCCTATGTCTTTTGGGACTCATACCTAAGGGCAGGACCAACCCTGTGTAGTTAGGGACTAAAAGCCAAGGGTAGGACCAATCCCATACACCCATATCGGAGTGTCTTCCTTGAGGGCTTTAGGAACTTTCACCCAAGAACCCATGGTCCCACATAAACAATATATCAAAGGATAGTGCTTGTAGCTTCACATAAATACTTCCCACATATCAATCAATTATCTGGATATCATATGTCATTATTCCATATCCTTCTTGCCATACAACCACACCATGAACCATTTCCACAACACTGAACCATGAATCTTCATACCAATATATGTTCCAATATCGTTGTAATAATTCAATACAACAAACCGAGATGCAATGACACATTAAAACATTTCATGAAATCATAGAAATGATATGGAATTTCAATAAATGTTTCAAGGAAAGAAACCAAGATACACCATGGAACGACATAAAATTCCTTACCTTACACTAACTTCCTTTTTGTGATTGTTAATTTTTAATTCTCATATTCTCTAATCTACATGTCCACAGGTTTTCAAATCAAATTTGAATTGAATTAAACAATCTTTACAATGCATATTAATATTCCCCAATTAATTACCAAACACTAATTGTTTTGATTTTCTTAAAGCCTAACCCATTAACAAGTCCCAAGTGTCCAAATAACCTAATTAATCACATGTTTTACTAATCTATTTTTCAATCAAACCAAACTAAATAAAGATGTATGTTGATTTTTCCATTAATAAAATACTTAAGTTAAAACACTTTAGTCCTTAATTAATTCTAATTTTTAACTAAAACATGTTTATAACTAATTACACTCAACTTTTACACAAACTTTACCATTAATTTGTTCCAAAATATCATTAGGAACCCAAATATACCAAAATTACTAAATAAATCAACTTCCTTACCTCAAATTTTCACTTTTTGTCTTTAGATTCTCTCTCTAACCCAGGCTACTACAGACACAAGGCTCCAAAATGAGGTTGCAAGCCCTTATAAAGGGTCCCCAAGCAACCAAGCAAGTGGTGGCAGGCCATAAGGCTGCCACCAATCTCAACTTTCCAAAATTGCTATTTAGTCCTTCAAGTTATCCAATATTAAACCTATAGCTGCCCATTAGTCCTTTAGGTTTTCATAACTCTAATAAGCCCCTAAGAACCTAATAAGCATGCTTAAGTCATTAACTAATCCCACTTAACCTTAATCAATGTTTAATTCATAATTAAACAAGATTAGCATTAAGCTAGTTTTAACATCTAATTAAGCACGTTTAAAGTTAAGTACTAAGATAATCATTATTGCCTATTTAATTCATTAGTACTAGGTATTACATAAATGCTTTAAAACACTTCAATTTATAGTTTTCCAACTCAAAGACCCTAAAACCCTAAAAAAGGCTCGACTAGTAGAACAACCGTTTTGATTGATTCACTAGTTGTTATGCATTTAAAGACTAACAAGTTATCGTTAAGGCTTAGACCCTTAGTCCATCGAGCAATTAGTTCGATGGTTTATGAACTAGTTAAGGCTTTACTTCAATTGATTAAGGCTTTAGAAAAGAGAGTGTATGCTAAAAGGACCTTGATTAGTCAAACTCAACCTACTCAACTAGTTCTTTCCTACCTCAACCAATTACGTTGTAAAGTGCTTAAAAAACCTGGCTTAAGGTTTAGAACTTCTTACAACTTATGTGCAAATTCTTAAAACCTTTATGTTAGGACATTGAGTCTTGTTTATATGTTGGCAAATTTGTTCCTTTTAATGTTTGGCTATAAAAATCCTTTTAGATAGTGATTTGATTTCATTAAAGATCAAAAGTTATTGTTTGTCCAATTGGGAAGTCATAAGTATGTCTAAAATTTTTTGGCTTGTGGCAAGTTAGACTCCTATAAGATATAGAGAGAATCAATTTGATTTTGAACTTAAAATAACTTCGATTAAATTTTTTATAAAAGGGTAGGACCACTCAAGTGGCTTGAAGCGCTTAAGCATTGAAGACTGCTTACGCGCTTGAGGTGCTCAAGCGGTCCTTCAGTGAGCTCGAGCTGTCATGTTGATTATGTCAAGATTTTTCATGCAAAATTAGTTTAGAACTTTTCCAAAATTGAAACTCTTGAAGTTGTTTGACTATAAATACCTCATTATTGTTGGGACCCGTGGATTACTTCGTTCCCATGCCTTGAATCTCATAGGGTGTATGCATCTATCCCCAGGGATCTCTAGATCTAACGTAACAGAAAAACAATGGCTTCAAAAATCATATTAGGACAATAATTTAGAGAAAAAGTGCTCATACCTGGATTTGAATGTTCCCAAATCAAATCCTTGTAGTGAAGAACATGCCTAGAAAAATCGGAGAATCTCTCCTCATGCTGCTACCCATGTGCGTGTCCCGTGCGATTCCCATGTACGCGACTTGTACGCATCCTATGGTTCTCATGCAAGCGACCTGTGTGATTCCAGTACGCTTCTCGAACACCCAAATCTTCCATCGGATGACTCTTCCTAATGTCTAGGCATTGAGATGGTGGAGATTTCAAGAGTGGAGACTAGAGTTCTTTCTCTTTACTATAAGGAAAAAACGACAAGACATGGAAATCCTAACCCCTAAAGGGGTATTTATAGGCTTCCTACCAGGCTTAAGCGACTTAAGTCCACCATGAGCTTTGGTCACTTAATCTTACTAAAAAAAGGTTGCTAATTGATCAATTAACCATACAAGGCCCCTAATGAATCAATTAACTCAATCTAGAGATACCACTCACTTATCCTTGTGTAACCTTGTGTAATTACCAAAACACTTTTATTTACAAAAGTGAACTAAATACTTATCCAAACCTTCATAAACTATGCCATCAAGGAATATGAGCTTAGAGTGGGGACCATTGGGACCCATAGGAGTACTGGCTCCCTTCGAATCAAATTATGAAAATAACTTAACATCTTATTACAGAGAGTCAACTGCACTCTAGTACTCTATGTATATTACAACGAGATATGAAGTGCTTAGGTCCGTGACCTACTATCTATTGCATGCAGATTTCTTATGAATTTGTGTTTGTGATATAACAAGGTAGTGTTATCGCCTATCAAGATTACCTCTCAAATCCTTAAATTACAAATCTCACTGATTATGCGATCAACTGACATAATCTAGCTCCAATGAGCATATGCCAAATTCTACTAAAGGAATTATTGTGACCACATATTTCATGATCACATGTCCTTTACATCACCCAAGGGGAGACACTACCTCAATCCCATGAGATATCATGGTGCCTCTATTAAGAATATCCGTTGCCACCAACCTCCATCAACTGTGACCTAATCCATAGGGATGTATGACCACTTTAGGGTCTCACTCATAAGTTAAAGCCTCCTATAGATTTTGATGCAGACTTAATATCCTCTCAAGGATGAGAGTCCATGCAATATAGTAGCTTGGTGAATCATGATAATTGATAACCTTATGTCATGATTCACCGTAGGTCCTATCTAGTTTGCATCACATACACTAGTGTAATCACCTTGGGAAACCCATCCTGGTGGCTAAGAGAAGCCATCCCTCCAATTAGGAGGTAATGCACTATAGTCTCTACTAGACTGCCTAAATCCATGAACCGATTTTTAACAACTTATCTACTTACAAGGAACCTATGACTTGTATCTTCTATGTAACTCTTAATGCACACAAGTCATGTACAATGTAAGGACATGAGCTAAATGTTTAAATCAATGTTAATACATCAAAAGGACAACAAGGGCATAGTTAAGTTTAACTTTATTATATCATTTCTTGCTTTTAGGGGCTTAATCCCAACGATTATAAACCCGTAAGGGTAAGAGATCTTATTTTCTTTAAAGAGGGTTTCTTTGGAAAGAAAGCCTAACGAGCCACACCATTCCTAATCTCTTATTCAAGGGTTCAAGCTTTGAATCTTGGGTTGAGGACCTTCATCCTTTTAGCAAGGTTGAAATGTATTCATTTGAACAATCGAAGGTTGCTCTATAGTGGATGTGGATCAAGTTACAGGTATTGAAGAGTAAGTCTTTAGGGTAAAACGATAAGGTAAATTTGTATAACTTGATCTCATATAGTGGATTTAGATTAGTGATCTTAAACCTTGTGGTTTTTTATCTCCACAGTTAGTGTCAAGGTTTTCCACGTAAAAATCCTTGTACCTCATTGCTTATATTTTTTTATTATCTTGTTTACATTGCTTATATTTGATAGAATTGATAATGCTTGACTACTCATAGGAAAAAAAATTAGTTAAAACATATAAACCTTTATTTAAATTTTTAAATACACCCATTCACCCCCCATTTGGGTGTTACCCTATTGGACTTCGGGGTTTTTTCAATTAGTATCAGAGTGGGATAAAAATTTATTTCTTATTCTATTGAATAAAAATAATTTTTTTTATTGATAATTTTGGTCAAAAATTAAATTTTTATTGATCATATAGGATAAAAATCAAATTTTTATTGATCTTATAAGTCTAGTATGGAACAATAAAAAATAGGAGCACATTTGAATAGTCCACCTTACTTCGATGGGAGTAACTATCCCCACTAGAAAGCTTAGATGAAGTTTTTTTTGAAATGCAAGGTGAATAGGTATGGAATTCAGTGGAATATGGATGTGGATCCCCATTGATTCTTGATGTTCAGGGAAGATCAATTGGATAACTAAAACTTAAAGAAGATTGGGACAAAGTTGATAATGAAAGGAGTGGAGCCAATGCTAGGGCTTTATTTAGTACCTTTAATAGAGTTTATCCAATTGAGTTTCCTAGAATTGCAAAGTGTACTCCTGCTAAGGAAGCATAGGATATTCTTCAAGTCGCTCATGAAGATACATTTATAGTTAAAGTTTCTAAATTGCAAATTCTTACTACTAAGTTTGAGAATATTTGGATGCATGGAAATCAAAACTTTTTTTTTTTCTAAACTAAGTGATATAGTTAATTTCTCTTTTAACCTTGGAGAACCTATTCTAGATTCAAAGGTAGTTAGAAAAATATTGAGATATCTCCCAAAGAGATTTAGACCTAAAGTTACTACCATAGAGGAGAGTAAAGACATTGATTCCATGAGAGTTGATGAACTTGTTGGCTTTATACGAACATATGAGATGACCCTAGCTAGTTCTGAAAAGCCTAAAGATGTTGCTTTTAAGGCTTCTTAGAATGAGGAAAAAGATACTAAAATTTCAACTAACATAACTAGGGATGAATTGGATTATATGGCTAAAAGAATTAAAAAGGTCATGAAATTCAATAATTTTTTTTTCTACAAAAAAACAAGACTTTGGTAAAAGAAAAAGACTACAAGGTAAATTTTTGTCAAGACTTATGTGAGGTAGTCAATAAAAAAAGAAAAGTCATTATCATAGGTGTTTGGACATCGAGTCTTGTTTATATGTTGGCAATTTTGTTCCAATTTATGTTTGGCCATAAAAGTCTTTTTAGATAGTGATTTGCTCTCCATTGAAGATTAAGGGTTGTTGTTCGTCCAATCGGGAAGTTACAGGTTCGTTTGAAAAGGTTTGACTTGTGGCATATAAGGTTTATTTAAGGTATAAAAGGTTCATTATCATTTTTGAGCTCAAAATGTTTTTAAAATGTTTTTTTATTTTTAAAAAAAACAATGATCGCTCAAGCGGTTAGAGCGCTCAAGCGATCTAAGTTTGCTTAAGCAGTCATAACAGTCTTGTCAAGTTTAGAAACGTATTTTGAATGAATTTAATTCAAACTTTAATTTGGAAACTTGAGGTATGAAATCTTTATGGCTTTTGCCCATAAATACCTCCATTTTAAACCTTTAAGGGTTAAAGATTGGAAATTAAAAAGATCATAGAGATCTTAGAGTTTGTTGGGGACTTCTTATCTTATAGAGGTACTCTTTGAGGAGAAAGCCTAATTTGATACACCATTTCTTTTCTCTCATTCAAGGATTTGATTATTTGAACTGTTAGTTAAAGATCGCAATCCTTTTATAGGGACCAAAGGATCTAATAGGGAGCAACATGTAGTTGTTGCGTCACGGACATGGATCAAGTTGTAAGTACTAAAGAGTAAGTCTTTAGGTTAAAGTGACCAAGTAAATCTATGTAACTTGATTTCAAATAGTGGATTTCGATTGATAGGTCTTAGACCTTGTGGTTTTTTATCTCCACAAGTTGTGAGGGCTTTCCACTTAAAAAATCATGTGCCTCATTGAATATCCATTTGATATTACGTTTGAATTGCCTGGAATGGGTTAATTTGTTTTAGCCTAATATCCTGTAGGACTATTCTAAAAGGTTTATATTTATTGCTGCATATATTCTAGTTGAAGATATTGAATATATTGGATTGATTGGTTAATTGGTTATTGAGTTTGTTGAATTAGTTATCTGGTGGTGGTTATCCTTAGGAATCCTGTTGCTTATTTGGTAACCCAAAAATTTGTATTTCAAAGATAAAAAAAATACTAAATTATTCCTGTAACAAAATAGGGTTAGTATTTTGGAAAAAGATCCCAAAAAATTTCCTTAAACGCCAAACAGCTGTCATGAGCACTCGAGTGCCAATTTTTTTTTTTTTGAAGAATGTATGAAGCACTTTTAGTATGCTGGATGACGTCACCGCTAGATGTAACTTACCACCATTAAATGCACCGCTCGAGAGCCCAAGGCACTTAAGTGATAATCTCATCGCTTGAGTACTACTACAAAATTCCAGAACTTGAGAACTAGGTCTTGAGTTTTTTGATGGTTTTTTTTTTATGCAAAAAGCTTTTTTTTCCAGTAGGGTACTTTGCATGATGACTTTGTGATGCTTCAGGTTGCTTCTATACTCTCCAGAGGTTACAAAGAAGGATAAAAACTAGATTTTTACAACAAAATCTTATACACCAAAGATATGGAGTTTACAAATCATTCTAAGATAAAAATGGGATTTTTACAAAAGAACAAAAATCCTATGCCTCTTATGAGGCTCAAAACCTACCTAGGAAAATTAAACAACAATCCAAGTAATTTATTACAACCTTAATAAAAAGCAATCACAATTATAATCATCAAATTACAACAAGATCATAATAAAGAGTGCACATTCATTGTCCTTAGGGCAATGGGATAAACAAATACCCACAAAACCAATTTAGCACACCCTAGAATGGTTTTAGCATGATTACTAACCTATGGATTTGATACCAATCGACGGGAAAAACATGGATCTCTCCGTTTCCCAAAGCTTGAATTAGGTTAGGAACATGCAAAACTATCTTAGGCTTTTCTAAATCATATGCACAATGGAAAAATAGAATTTTTAAACTTTAAAGGGAATCAGAAAGTGCTAATGAAAACCATAACTCATATTTGAATGTTCTCAAATCAAATCCATGCGGTGAAGACGAAGAACGAAATCATAGAAGTCTCATAAACTTGAAGTCTTCCACTTCATGACTCGAACCTTGATCTTAACATACTTCTGGTAGGGATGGAAAGGAGGATAGAGGTTATGACTCTCTCTCTCTTCAGAGGTGGAAGACAACTCTTTAGAAAAAACTATGGAAGCCTTAATCCCTAATAAGGTATTTATAGGGTTCCCTACTAGGATTAAGTGACTTAAGCCCACAAAGGGTTCAAGTCACTTAATCTAGCCCAAAATGGGTCCCAATTGATTAATTAACCCAACAAGGCCTACTAATTAATCAATTACCACAATTCAGAGACCTTGTTCACTTACCCTTGTGCAACCTTACGTAATTATTAAAAAACCCTTATGCATAAAAGTGAACTTAGAGCTAATCTGATCCTCATAACCCATGCCAATGAGGTATATAAGCTTAGAGCAAGGATCATTCGGACCCATAGGTATACTAGCTCCCTTAGAATCCAATTTTGAAGTTGATTCAACATCCCATTATAAAAAATCAACTAAACTCCAATATCCTATGTAAATAACAATGATATGCCAAGTGATCGGGTTTGTGACTTACTGTCCATTGCGTTCAGCCTCCCCATGAACTGGTGTCCATAGTTTAACAAGGTGAAAGCTATTAGCTTTTCAAGACTACCTTTACTATCCTTGAATTATAGATCCTCCAATTGTGTTCAACTGACATGTCTTAGCTCTCAAAGAGCTTATGTCAAGTTCCATTTAAGGAACTACTATGGTCATAGTTTCCATGAATGAAGCTCCTTAAGATCACCCAAGGGGATACATTGTCTCAATCCCAAGAGATATCATGGTGTCTCTATTGAGAATAACTATTGCTACTAGTTTCTATCAATAGTGACCCAATCCATAGGGAATATATGATCAGCTTACGATTTTACCCATAGGTCAATGCCACTACTAACTTCAACACAAACTCTATATTCTCTCAAGGTTAAGAGACAACACAATGAAGCAACTTGGTAACGTCATGACTACTTGATAGCCTTAAGTCATGACTCATCATAGGTTCTATCCAATATGTAACCATACACACTAGTGCACTCACCATAGGAAACTCATCCCAATAGCCAAGATGAGCCATCCCTTCAATTAGGAGGTGGTGCACCACAACTTTTAATAGGTTGCCTAGACCCATGAACCGGTTATGAACAAGTCATCTATTTTCAAGGCACCTATGCCTAGGATCTTCCATGCAACTCCTGGTGCACCTAAGTCACTTACAATGCAAAAGATGCAGACCAGAGTGCTTACAAGGTATAATGCATGAAAATAAGATAGATAAAAGTGAATTGGAACTTATTAAATAAATAATAAATTTTAAGGGTTTATTACATCAAGTCATGCTTTTAAGGGCTCTATCCTAACATCTTCCATCTCCATAGAGAGAGAGAGAGAGAAAGAAAGAGAGTCATGGTTTCCATTCTTCCAAAGACCACACTTTAGAGTGCCATGGTTGTGGTTCAAGTCATTGGGTGGAAGATCTTGGGTATACGAGACCTTTAGACTATTTAGACATGTTTTTCATAGTAACAGATTGATTTAGGAACATCCAAATCTAGGTATGGGGTTCATATATCTAGATCAATAGTTAATAATGGTTTTATTGTCATTTTTTCTATTGATCACATCTCTAAATCTATTGCAATAGGTATGGATCCCTCATGAACTGGTGTTTGTAATGTAACAAGATAGTGATATCACCTATTAAGATTACCTATTCGATCCGTAAGTTACAAATCCTACTTATCATGTGATCAATTGACATACCCTAGCTCCAAAGAGCATATATCAAATTTCTACTAAAGGAAATGTAATGACCATAGTCTTCTAGATGAAATATCCTTTGGACTTTGGATCACCTAAGGAGACACATTGTCTTAATCCCATGAGATATCATGGTGCCTCTATTGAGAATACTTGTTGCCACCAACCTCTATCAATAGTGACCCAATCGATAGAGATATATGACCATTTTAAGGTCTTACCCATAGGTCAAAGCCTCCTATTGACTTTGGCACAAGCTTAATGTCCTCTCAAGGTTGAGGTTTCATGCAATATAGTAGCTTGGTGAATCATGAAAATGGATAACCTTATGTCATGATTCTTCATAGGTCCTATTTAGTTCGCATCACATGAACTTGTGCACTCATGATCAGAAAATCATCTCGACGACTATGACAAGTCATCCATCTAATTAAGAGGTAGTGCACTATAGTCTTAGATGGATTGCCCAAATTCATGAATTGATTGTGGAAAACTCTTCACTCTATAAGGAACTAATGACTTAGATCTTTTATGTAACTCCTAATAGACCCAAGTCATGTATAATGCAAGTGATGTGGGGCATGTATGCTTAAGTAACTAATTAATGCAAAAGAGATAATGGGAAATCAAGAAACAAAAATAAATAAATTTATATATGAATTTTAATATGTTACTTCATGTCATGGTTTCTAAGGCTCAGTCTCAACAAACTAGCACTAGCCCTAAATCATGCTTGGAACACATCTCACACCTAAGCTATCCTATGACCATAAAAAACTCTAGTAGACAAAGTCTTTGTGAAGGGATCTACTAGGTTCTTTACAGAAGCGATCTTCTTCAAAACCATATCTCCTCTCATTACTATCTCACGTATCAAGTGATTTTTCCTCACAATGTGTTTACCATTCCAGTGGTTTCTTGGTTCTTTACACTACACCACCACCTTACTATTATCACAAAAAATTACTAGGGGCGATACAGCTAAGGGCACTACCCTAAGTCCCAATAGGAACTTCCGAAGCCAAACAACTTCTTTTACTACTTTAGAAGTAGTAATATACTTGACTTTCATAGTAGAGTCAACAATATAACATTTTTTTTTCACAATTCTTCAACTAACAACCCCATCACCTAGAGTGTACACAAAATCATTATCTGATCTAGTACATAGCATCGTATACATAAGGCTACCTATTACAAAAGCATAGGGTATTTGTTTTTATGTGATCTTTATCCTCATTTGTCCTACGACATTGATCCTAAAAAAGAGACATTCCATGCCTTAAGGGTAGCAGACCCCTCTTGGAATCCTACATCAAATACTTGACCAAAAGCTTGTCAATATAGGTGGCTTGAGACAATGCAATCTTCCTATTCTTGCAATCTTTAAAGACCTTAATCCTAAGAGTATATTGCATCTCACCTAGATCTTTCATTTGGAATTGAGTAGATAACTAGATCTGGACTAATGACAATAAACCTACATCATTCCCAATGAGTAGAATGTCATCAACGTATAAAACCAAAAACACCACCATGCTTCCCTGTGTCTTCTTATACACACAAGGCTTATCTTTATTTTGATTGAAATCAAAAGTCTTGATAGCTTGATCAAAATGCTTAGACTCAATTAGACTCAGCTAGGCCACTTAGTCTCACCCTAGGCCCGTATAGGTATACCTGGCCCATTAGGCACTACCTTAGGCCCATTTAGACACCTTAGGTCCATTTAGGTTCACTTAGGCCCTCTTAGGCACACTTGGCCCATTAGACATTCTTAGCCTGACTTGTATCATTGCATGACTCATTTATCTCATTTACTCATTTATTATTATTATTATTATCAATCACTTTTATTTAATCATTTATTATATTTTTAGAAAGAGGCAGGGAAAGGTTTTCAAAAGAGACTTTCAACATAAGAAGAAAAGAAAAGAAAAAAGGCTAGATAACGAAGAAAGAAAAAGAGAGGAAAGTAAAAAGTAGAAAGAGAGAGGAAGTTCATCTAAGCCATTAGGTCTGGTCAAAGAAAATGAGAGAACTCGTTGGGATTATTGGGTGATATTTGGAAGAGGACACACCTTGCTTGGAGACAGACAATATTTCTTGAAGGGAATTTATCTAGGTATGGTAAGATGAAATTCATGGGGGACTAGACTACTAGAGCTTGATCAAATGTAGAACCAAATAAAGATCTTCATAGATAAATAACCATGGCATATTAACAACATTGGCATCCTATATACAACTCATTTCCATCCCTATTTAGATGACAATATCATCACATGGTAGCTCAAATTCATGTCTAAAACAAAACAAATGGTTATTGCTTTGAATACCATTGGAATAATCAAAAGTCCAATAGGGAACACATAGAAAGGGGATAAATGGTGATTTTAAAATTTTAAATAAATATTTGTGAATTATAATCACTTTTCTTATCCCAAGACATTATAGCAATAACTTAGATATGATACGATCTACACTACGAAACTAAGAAACTTGTGGATCAAGAATGACTCCAAGATTGTCTAGAAATAGATCTGTATCAAACCGCAACCCATTGCTTATATGGAAGCAAAAACCTTGGTATAATGAAGACGCCACAATCAATTATGGAAGGATTGATTGATAAGTCGAAAAAGAACTCTACATAAATTTTTTCGATAATTCAAAGAGTTCTAAAAAAACCAAAGGGAATTTTCTCTCACAAAATTATGAATGAAATCTATTTCTAGATAATCTTGGAGTCATTCTTGATCCACAAGTTTCTCAGTTTTGTGGTGTGGATTGTATTAGTTGGTATCAGAGCTTGGCACTAGTTGCAGGTGTGGACCCTCACCCAATCCATAGACTGGCGCTACTCGTAATTTTTTTTTTAAAAGTAAAAGGGAAAGCTAGTTTTCGAGTTTTGAAAATTCGTCCCAGTAAGGAACAGTTTTGTTTGGAGTCGCCACTTACTTTTTATTTTTATTTTATAAAGGAGAAAATCAAGTAAGAACAAAAACCCTTAATGACTCTAGTATGGAAAAAGTAGTTTGCGAAAACTAGATTCTAGGTCCAAGGATCAGGTTACCTATTGGGAAGGTACCTCATGCGAGGTAGCACCCTTCTAGGCGCGGAACTCGGTCTCTACTAATGAATTGGGTACATGGCAGCATATGGGTCAAAGATCAATCGATCAATCATGCTAAACAAATGACATAGATCACACGAACCTGCTTAGTATCTAGCGTGCACTTAGTCTCCACAAATCAAAGCTAAAAGGTGTGTACCTGAGGTCTCTAGCTAAGCACTACATAAGAGGTTAGTCAAGCAATATAAACACACAACGAGCAAACATATCCAAGCTCCATGCATGCAAATGAATCCAATTCCCAACAAGTCAAGTACGTACCTCGGGTCCCCAGCCAAGCTTTGCAAATAGGGGCAAATCAATAAACAGAAGCATTTTTAATCAAACATCAAAATGTGCCCAAGCCAAACATTCACAATAAGCCCCCGACCTTCCTAGACAATAATACCCTCAACTCATAGGTGGGCCCACATTAATTCAAACCAAATCAGGATTCAGACCCTAAAGGTGGCCTACAAGTGCCTTGGAGCCTAAGGGCTTAAGCCACAACAAAAATGGTGGTCAAAACATGTTGAAGCTGGAGCTACCTAGCAGAACCGGTTGAACCGATTCCCAATCGGCTCAACCGATTCCCAATCGGCTCAACCGATTCCCAATCGGCTCAACCGATTGAGAAAAAAATATGAAAATTTACCATAAGATTCCTTGAAGAATAAGGAATCTAAAAAAAAAAAACAGTGCTCAATTCCAAGCCTGGATGAGGGAGAATCGGCCGAAACAATGCAAAGCCTTTATAAAACGAGGCTGCCACCAAGCCACCCATTGAATTGGTTCCCAACCGATGCAACCGATTGAGAAAAATTATGAAATTTTAACTGTAGATTCCCCAAAGAAACGACGCTCAATTCCGATCCCTGATGAGGAAGAACCAACCAAAACAAGGCAACACGTTTATAAAACGGAAGAATGATTCAAAATAGATTTTTAACATGAACAAAATCAAACGGGACCAATGGCATCAACTGAATGAAGATCATGGCAAACACACAAAGAACCAATTTCAGCATAACAATTTGTGGCCCTTTTCGTCCACACCAATCAATAAAACATTAAGCATTTTGGAATGATTAGAAAGAGGAATCGAATGCAAGCAAGAGTTCTGTGAGGACCCAGAAACGTATCTGAAGAACCAATCTTTGAGAGGTGCTCCTTTAGCTTCAAGTGAGATTGATTCTTCTTCTGCCTAATCCACTCAAGACTGATGATCATGATTTCCTTTCCTCCTTTCTAAAGCAGACAAAAATTCCTCTTCTATTTTTTTTCCTTAAAAACCTTTCCCAATTTTTCCCTCAGACCTCTCTTTTTTCCTTCTTCCTCTTTTCCTCCAGGTCACCCAAACCCTCAGAGACTCTTAGGAATTCCCCCCCCCCCTCCCCCCTCCACGTTTTTCTTAGTTTCCCTTATGTAGTCTCTCTTTTTAGGATCCTCATTTTTTTTGTCCCACCCCTCTTCCTTTTTCTCCAGGTAAAAAACCTCTTAGACTTCCTTTCTCAGCCTCTGCACCACCATGTTTTCCTCTCCCTCCAACTTTGGAAATCCACCATTTCAGCTTTGGAACCCCCTAACACATTAATTCTCCTTTTTCCAAGGTGGGCAACTGCCCCTTATAGCTTTAACATGGCTTACTCACCAAGAATCCACATGGGTTAAACATGGGTTACCATCTCTCCACAAAATGGCCCAAATTGGACCTAAAACTATTCCCCAAACCTATCTAGAGCACCCGAGCTCGAACCAGCCAGAAACAGGGCATCAAAAGAGCAAAAAATAGTGTTGTTTACCAGTAGCCCAGACCAACCTGTCGACTGTCTCAAAATTTTTTTGTCGAACCAGTTGACCATGAGGTTGACCAGTTGATCGATTGGTTGAGAAAATTTTTAAAATTTTTACAGAATGTTCCTTGAAGAATAAGAAATCCAAAAAAAAAAAAAAAAAAAAAACCGCCGTGCGATTCCAAGTTTGGATGAGGGAGATATGATCAAAACAAACTCAGGTGCTCCGTATTCGAACCTGCTACTACGAACTCCAACTGAACTGAAGTTTTGGGGGAGACCTCACTTCCTTCCTTTAGCATGATGTGAACAACTATGGAGTTGGTCATGACGGCACTTTAAAATGAACCACACACTCACACTACATTGGACTGCAGATAAACCTACACAAGGCTAAAAAAATGATCAAACCCAAAAGAGGGTCATGGCGGTGCCATACGGAAAAAAAAATGGGTGCACGTGACACCCCTAAGATAAATGCAAGTGTCGAAGGAAAAAATTGAGGGTCTGCAAATATGCCCCTCTTCAGTAGAGTGAATGAATGAGTGGAACGCAAGTGCGAAGTGCAAGCAATGAATGAGTGAAATGAACTATAGTGAAGAATTCAAAAGACCAACAATTTTGTCCACACGAAAATTGATTACTACTCAAAAAGTGCTCTTTTATAGCTTGTTATGAACTCTTTTAAACACTTTTGAGTAGTAATTAATACCTTTTAACTCAATTGGCACATTAAGGACCCTTGCAAATGTTTTTAATAATTTTTGGCTAGTTTTGGTGTTTTTGGTAGCTTTTTTATCATTGAAGCAAGCCAAGAATGAGGGAGAGCTTTGTGCAACCCTTGGGAATAAGCTTCCAAGCCAATCAAGAGATGCAAGGAAGAGGATCAGAGAAAGAAATCCATCATGAAGCAATTTCGCATGGTGATGCAAAATCTTCACATGCTATGCGAAATTCAAAAGGGCAGCAGTTGCAAGGAAAATTTGGAGCACTTCCTGGAGTCCATTGTCTACATACTATATATCATTTCGAAGCTCAAGAAGTCAGGAGTCCAATAATTTAAACGGTGTGCAAATAAGAGTTGAAACGAAGAGGTTATGGCTATTTGAAGGAAACTGCACCAAGTTGAAAAGGAATTTCGCATCACCTTTCCCTAATGCGAAAATTTTCGCACTGACTTTCCCTGATGCGAAAATTTTTGCACTGACTTTCCTTGATGCGAAAATTTTTGCATTGCCTTTCTCCGATGTGAAAATTTTCGCATCACCTTTCTCTGATGCAAAAATGTAATATTTAGATATTTTACACCGATTCCGTTAGATTTTTACCTTAAGATATTTGGTGTAATTATCTATTCTCTCATTGTAATCAGTTGAAGATCTTTTAAGATATTTAGGATATCTAATTAAGAGGTTGAAAATATCTCTCTTTATATATCTTAAGATATCTCCTTGTAATATAGATCTCATATCTCTGAAGCTCGAAAGACATTCGAGAGGGGATTACTTATACATGTTTTAGTAAGAAATATACAGAGCATTGCTCTACCTTACCTACTCGTTTTGATTGTATTTTTATTTCTAGCCAAACAATCTCTGAAGATGTTTTCTTAGAGAATGAGTGGCTAGACTTTTTGTCTCTTGGACGGAAGGAAGCTAGGTAAGGGACCCGACTACAAAAGTAGGAGTTTTCTTTATTTTAGTTTTTAATGAAAAGGAAGTTGTGACTTGTTAATGGTTTTTATATTTTTACTTAACTTAAAATCCCTTATAATCACTTGGGCCAACACTTGGTAAACTTTTCGAACTCAATCCATATAGATCCATTAGTTATCTCTTGCGAGCCTTTGGTAGGTGGATTAAAGGTAGGATTACTTAGAATAGCCAACACTTGGTAATCTTTTGGACTCCCTAGAGACATCCATTAGTTATCTCCTACGAGCTTTTGAAGGGTAATTCAAGGTTAAGGATCACCTTGAATGGCAAATGCTAGGTGAGAGGTACGAGCCATTACAAGATGCATCAGTGAGAGGGATTTAGCGTTGAAACCATTAATGGGAAGCAACTGTAACACACCGGTTGGGAGGATAACTATAGGTTAAATCCCCAATGCGAGGAAAGATCCAGAATCTCCACTTTTGTATAAAGGGCCTGAATCTAGTGACCTGAAAATCCAAGAGACCCTTTTCTTTGTAATTAAAATCAATCACTATTTTTTTGGTTAGTTTAAAACCAACCCTTTTCAAACCAAAGTTTATGTTTTCTTTTAAAGCTAACTTAGAAAAGAAAAAACACCAATCCAATTCTTTCAACAAATATCAGGTCTGAAATGAAAACCCATCCTAGTGAATGATCCTAGAACCACTATGCTATGCTACCTTAGTATATGGTAAAATAGGCTTATAAATTTTGTTGATAACTCCCGTTTGAAGACTGAATCAGAGGACACTAATTGGGGACGAATCAACAATAAAGAAGGCTAAGGGAATGAGCCATGATGACCGAAAGACTAAAGGACCTAGGCACACTGCCGGAGAAAGCTAAAGAAATCTGGACACGGTGCTAGAAAAGATAGGAGAAAATCGGACGCGTTTCCAGGAGAGATATAAGGTCTAGGTGCGATGTCGGAGAAAACAAAGAAAATCCGGGCAATATGCCGAAGAGCCATTTGAATGACTAGGGGATTCGGGCACAATGCCGGAGAAAACAAAGGAAATCTGAGGGTGATGTTGGGAAAGATAAAAGGAAACTAGACACGATGCTAAACAATAGGGGATTCGGGCGCGATGCCGAAAAGCCGCCAGAATGACTAGAGGATCCGGGCATGATGCCAGAGAAAACAAAGGAAATCAGGGTGCGATACTGGGAAAGATAAAAGAAAACTGGACACGATGCTGGAAAATAGGGATTCAGGCACGATGCCGAAGAGCCTCCAGAATGACTAGGGGATTCGGGCACGATGCCGGAGAGCCGTTAAATGACTAGGGGATCCGGGCATGATGCAAGAGAGCCATCGGAATGACTAGGGGATCCGGGTACGATGCCGAAGAGCTGCCGAATGACTAAGGGATCCGTGTATGATGTCGGAGAGTCGCCGAAGTGACTAGGGGATCCGGGCATGATGCCGGGGAGTCGCCGAATGACCAGGGGATCCATGCACGATGCCGAAGAGCCGTCGAATGACCAGGGGATCCGGGCACAATGCTGAAGAGCCGCTGAATGACTAGGGGATCCGGGCACGATGCTAGAGAAAACAAAGGAAATCAGGGCACGATGTCGGAGAGCAGCCAAAATGACTAGGGGATCCAGGTACGATTCCCGGAGAGCCATTGAATGACTAGGGGATCCGGGCACGATGCTAGAGAGCACCAAAATGAAAGGAAATAAAAAATAATGGCACCATGAAAGAGGGGGGTATGTTCCAATGTGGCGTCTAGAAAATGTTAATAAATGACTCAAATAAGCGAAAAGTCAAACCCGTCAATCATGAGGAAAGAAAGGGGGTATGCCCCAGTGTGACATCAGAAAACGCCGACAAACAAGAAATGAATAACCTCACCAACAAGATAGAAAGATGGGGGGTATGACCCTGTATGACAAATCTTAAACGTGACCAAAGGCGCAAAAAAAGGGCCATGTTCCTGTCTAAGGCATCAAAACCATGTTAGAAACCCACAACTGCACATAGAGTCAAAGTCAAAAAGCTGGAAATATCACAAACATCCATTCTTGAGGAAAAACCCTCCACTCTAATCCATAACATCCAATATCCACAAAAAAACTGATAGGGGGTACGCTCCAGTGTGTACATCTGAAACTCAAATATCTCAACGAAAACTCTAAAATACATCACTGAAGACCCAATTGTCTGAGCTAGTGAATATGACAATGAATGGGGTATACCCCGGTGTGCACACCCTTGTTGGGTCAATGAATACCGTGAATTTGATCTCAGGTCAGCTCCCAGAAGCACTTTGCTGTATGAAGAAACCAAGTTGAATGTGGGGCTTACTCAAACTTTGATATCCAAAAAATCTCAAGGTGAAACGGACTGCTTGCGTACATGTGTAAGAGCCGAAGCCAACATGCAAGGATGGGGGTATGCCCCAATATGTACATGTCAAAGCATCAAGCAAAGGTGCCCTTAACGGTCCCAACTCTCTGTATCATCTGCCTCTGATCATGGACTTGAGGCAAGTAAACTGAATGGAAAGGCAATATGCGATCTTCGATATTCCCTGAAGCAATGGAGACTTGTCGACATCCCGTACTCAATCAGTAGATGGAGCATGTTTGAATGAACCACGTCGAAGCAGACATGAGATCTCATGGCTTCAAGGTGGTCTTACGACTCGGACCATAATGTAGGCCAGGGGTGAAAGGTGAATGAAATGATGGGAAACAAAGGCCCAAATACCCAAACTAAATGCCAAACCCTTGTACACAATGCCAAATATCACAAAATCATGTGAACAAGGTGACTCAACCTACATCCAAATGAATAACATCAAACGATAGGTGATGTGCACCAAGAACTCATCGTTCATAAAGCGAGACTACGTTCGATGAGGATAGAAGAAGACGAAAAGGGATAAGACAAATAATGAATGGATGTAGTAGAAAATGGAGGAACAAGTTGGGATAGAAATATAACAATGTGTGATAACGATGAACAACTCATCCCAAGAATGCCAGACCGAAGCAAGTCACTGTAAGATGGGGAAGGTGATGTAAACAATGATCCAGGGGACCGAGTGCCAAAGAAACCCAAACCTCACTCCCAATGTGTCACCCAGATCCATGGAGAAGGATCGTACAATGCTCTCACCCAACTCTCAGAGGAATAATAAATCTCTCAAACCCAAATGACCTTTGATGATCCCAAGTATAACAACAAATACCAAATAAGCATTTTTATTTATTTATTTATTTATTTTTGCGCTGAGCAACCAAAGCTAGCTAAATGCCACACTAGCATAGTCCAACCAAAAGAACCTCAAACCTCTCATCCCAAATGGTCCCCCCTCAACCTAAGAATCCTGGATCAAAGCCTACAAGTGGAATGAAGGGTGTGATAGGCCTGACCTGTAGTTCCAGGACAT